>NC_041218.1:41493683-41500671 GCF_002837175.3 Physeter macrocephalus
AAAAAAGAATTTAGCAAATTGGGGGCTTCCCTGGTGGTGCAGTGGTTGAGAGTCTGCCTGCTAATGCAGGGGACACGGGTTCCAGCCCTGGTCTGGGAGGATCCCACATGCCGCGGAGCAACTGGGCCCGTGAGCCACAACTACTGAGCCTGCGCGTTTGCAGCCTGTGCTTCGCAACAAGAGAGGCCGCTATAGTGACAGGCCCGCGCACCGCGATGAAGAATGACCCCCGCTTGCCACAACTAGAGATAGCCCTTGAAACAAAGCCCAGAAACGAAGACCCAACACAGCCAAAATAAATTAATTAATTAAGAATTTAGCAAGTTAGATGTAAGTGTATTTACATAGAAGACCATGGGTAAATACTGGTTTCTTTTCCCGTTTTATATCCTAGCTGTAGCAGTTTTTGGAATTTTTTTTTTTTTTTTCTCTCCGTTTCTCTCTGTGGGTTTGTGTGACATTCAGATTTGGTCAGTATTCTTTCATTTTTCATATCAGTTTTCTGAACATTCTTTTATGCACATTAGTTGGAAGTCAGTTAACACCCCATCTCTTCAGTGCTGCCACTTTCTGAAAACTTTAGGGGTGTATCTGGTCCACATTTCAGATCTGATTCAGGATGCCAGGAAGAGAGAGAACTGGGAGCCAGAACTGGCTTAGATCCTTGCGCAGTCCACATGGTACCCCCGTGTAGCTTTCTAATGTCACAGTTCTTATATGTACACATCTGAGCTCAGCTGCTGCCCGGGTACAGGCTCCCTCAGCCAGCGTGACTGGATTGTGGAGGAACTCTCCAGATCCTGTTTTTGAGCTTGGGTTTTACTTCTGACTTTTCCTTCTGTCTTTGGGACCTGTTGGGCGGAAAACTTTTCCTCTACCCACTTAGGTTGGTCTGGGGCTTGCCCATTAATCTGCCCAGACCGGGGCGCGAACCCGGTTCCCCTGCATCCGCAGGCGGACGCGCAACCACTGCGCCACCAGGGAAGCCCGGGGCAACTGTATTTTGAGGAGATCTGCTCTAAGTTTAGATAATTTTTTTTTCTGCAGCTGCTGATTGTTTTGATGTTTTCAGCTTAAAGTAATTTTAATACTATTTGGTCAGTATTCTTTCATTTTTCATATCAGTTTTCTGAACATTCTTTTATGCACATTAGTTGGAAGTCAGTTAACACCCCATCTCTTCAGTGCTGCCACTTTCTGAAAACTTTAGGGGTGTATCTGGTCCACATTTCAGATCTGATTCAGGATGCCAGGAAGAGAGAGAACTGGGAGCCAGAACTGGCTTAGATCCTTGCGCAGTCCACATGGTACCCCCGTGTAGCTTTCTAATGTCACAGTTCTTATATGTACACATCTGAGCTCAGCTGCTGCCCGGGTACAGGCTCCCTCAGCCAGCGTGACTGGATTGTGGAGGAACTCTCCAGATCCTGTTTTTGAGCTTGGGTTTTACTTCTGACTTTTCCTTCTGTCTTTGGGACCTGTTGGGCGGAAAACTTTTCCTCTACCCACTTAGGTTGGTCTGGGGCTTGCCCATTAACTGACAATAGCCAGATTAACAGGAGAAAAGAGAAACCTTGTTGACCTGTGCTTGCAGTAGTACTCAGTAAGGAGTAATTTGTCAGATATTCAGAGGTAAAGATCTATACACCAATTTAAGAAAAAAGGGTAGGGGGCTTAGAGCTTCAGTGGGAAAGTATGGAAAGTTCTGCTGGGCTTGTTGATGTTAACGGAAGCAGAATTCATACTTTCTGGTGGTAAGGGTCACTCTTCCCTCTGAAGGGGAGGTCAGGGGCAACTTTTTGAGGAGATCTGCTCTAAGTTTAGATAATTTTTTTTTCTGCAGCTGCTGATTTTTTTGATGTTTTCAGTTTAAAGTAATTTTAATACCACTTTGGTGGGCTATTAATTAATCCCTTCAAACTCTAGGTTTCCTTTTGCTCAGGACAATCCCTACCCATCTGAGAGTCTAATACGTTGAATGTCAAAAGGAAGGGTTCTGGGTCCCCTTCTTCCTGGCAGCTCCTCTATCCTTATGCAAATTTACCCACCTTCTCCCCTTTGAACTGCTCTGCCTATCGAGGATTGTTGGGAGGGGAAACCCTTTCAGGTCACAGAAGGTCATGGCCCTCCCTTTCCTCTGGAGGTACTAGTGTTTCATCCCTCATTTGCATAACTGTGTGAGGCCACAGAGTTGACTCATCCCTGAACTAAGATCTGTTTCTAGTGACCTAAGTTTGCTGACCCAAAGACAGACACATGGCCTGGCAGCTTCCCTTTCTTGAAACTTTAAGACCTGCCACATCCTGTGGATATGGAGATTTTTAGCTAATGGATAATTAAGGGATGCTGTGAATTAAAGGCTCACAGATTTCTTGCAACTTTTTGATCTTGGATAAACAAAAATGTTTAAAAAACAGTGGTTATAAGGCCAGGTCTCTGTTCAAAGGTATAATCCTAAACCTTGCTGAGCTGATTCAGCCTTTCCCTCTTGGGCTGCATGAACTGGTCCTTTTTGATTAGGAAATATTTGATATCTGGTTACTGGTTCATGGAAACAGAAAGATTTTCCTTCTTTTTCAGTTACCAAGTTTTTAGCGGGAAATGGTAACCTGTTAAGGTGGGATTATGTGTGCTTTTGAGTACTGCTTTGCTTCCAAGGAGAGAAACTGTTAGAGGCATCGGGGAGATAGGAACAAAGAACCAAAAATTACTATGTAAAACTTCTAGATTTTTTTTTAAACAATTAACTAATGTTCTTTTTATCTGGCAAGTGATAATGATGCTCTGGATATATAGTATATTGAGCTTTTGCAAGACTTTCAAAAATTTATTATTAAGTTTTTGGACAACGTGGAGGAATGGGAGCTAGATGCCTATACAGTTAGATACAGATGGTTGTATAACAACAGCAAAGCTTCAGCAGCCACCTCCTTTTTCCTTCCTGGACTGGTTGGGTGTTCAAGGCACTGGCCTTCAGGCAGGACTCACTGGTGTACTGGTCCCTCATGGCCAGCGTCCATTCTGACTGGTCAGCGTGCACCCTGTGTCTGTGTTAAATATTTTAAATGTGATCTTAGGGTATAAACTACAGCTCTTGGGAAAAGCAGGCTGAAGCTGGGCCAGGGCCATATGAGCTCTTTGGGAAATTCATACATGGTACCCATACCCCAGCTATAATTGAAACGAAAAATAAATCACAGTGTCAGGAAATCCAACACAGTGCACATTTTCCCATGATGTAGACTTCAGCTCTCTGTTTAGAACTATTAAGTAACAAATTATGTTTTATTTTCTCAGTGATTGGATGCTCCTGCTTTGTTAGTGCCTTAAACATGAACCTTTGCTGAGCTCAGAGTGGGCCTCTTAAGGCAGCAGGGAAAGGAGAGAACTGGGGATTATGCATTGATTCTACTTACATTTTGAGCTTCTATTGGTAGTTGCCGTGGCTTAAAGTGAGTAAAAATTGTTTGCATAGCCATTAAGCATTTATGTTAATGTGTAAAGTTGTTTTTTTAAAAAAAGCATTGCTTAAATTAAAATAGCACCATGAGCAAATAAGCCTTAGACTTCTTGTAATAAAAAAAATGAAGCAAAATACTCAACAGAGGCATTTGCCACAGAGTGTATATTTATTAAACGACCACTTTGCATATTGGCTTAGTTACATTATTTGCTTTTGGCTTTAGGGTAAATAAGCGTGCCTTTTCCAGAACAGACCTCCCCTAGTGCCATCTTCTGTTTTACACCTGACTCTCCTGCTGTCATATGAAATGCTGACTTGCAAAGCAGATGGTGAGGCGGGATTTGAGGTGATGATATTTGGGGTGATCTTTTCCGAGAGATGTTACAGCGTACTGTGACTATTTCTCAGCACTGAGAGTCTGGGTGAAAGATTAGCAGATCTTTACAAGCCTCAGGATGGGCTTCTAGCTTCATTTGCCATCATAAAAGCCTGTCTGACTGGGGAGATGTCTCATGAGCATCTCAAACTCCCTTCTGCTCTATGCCAGGTTGAAAAGAAAGATAATTATGAAAAAAAGAGTGATGAAGAGAAGTGCCAACTGCCAGATCCCTTAATGAGTGAAAGATTTATCTAGAAACACAGCTGAAAATACCCATTAAATGTGTAAACTAGACTGAAGGGACTGACAGAAAGTAGACTGACATTTATGGAATTACTGCATTTTTATTAGTTTGAAATGCACTTGCATATGTTCCAGTTAGCCCTGGGGAGGAGAGAAAAGTATATCAGTACAATTCAAAGTTATAAAAAATGTTAATTATTAAGCTGCTATAACTTTAAAAATGAGATGTGTAGGTTAGGGTTGGATGGATAGAAAGAGAAATCTATAGAAAATTCTGTTGTGGAACTACCAGGGTTTATGACCTTAGGAAATAAAGATAATAAACATTTATTGAACATTTATTGTGTGCCAGGTTCTCATGGGAGCACTTGGCATCATTTAATCATCATAGTAACCTTATGAGATAGCAGTATTATTCCCGTTTTACAGACGAGTAACTGGAGGCCTGGAGAGCTTAAGGGAAGGTATTTGGCCAGAGTCACCTGGCTAGTTAGTGACACAGTCAGGATTCCAACCCAGGCCCTCTGACCTCAGAAGTTATGGTCTTAAACATATGAAGATATGTTTCTTGCCTCTGTCATTTAACTTCTCTGGATAGTTTTCTTATTTTTAAAATTAGGGATCAGGACTAGATTATTTGTGATTAATCAGAGAGTTTTGAAACTAGAAGCTCATTGCTTTTTTTTTTTTTTAACTGAAACTGAGATGAGCCAATGTTCATCCTATACTCACTACAAAAGGTCAAGAGAATGACTAAATGGCAATTACTAGCAAGTATTTGTAGCGACTTAAGTCATTTCAGGATTTTACTTTTGACAGGTACTTTTTATTAGTTTTAGTAACAGGGACATGGAAAAAAGGTGTTTCTGAGCCTACATCTCAACTTCTTTCTCATTTCTCTCTGTATGAACCCCACCCCCAGCCCATCATCCCCTGGACTAGCTAAATAATCACACGACAGGCCATCAACTCATCAAGGGAGTGATGCAGGAGGTGCATGAGAGGAGGGAATTTCAGGCAAGGAATAAGGAACATGCCACTGATTAAGAGAATCAGGAAGAAACTGCAGTCATTCTGTCCTGTTCAAATCTGAAGGTTTTTAAAGTCTACATCAGTAGAAAATATGCTTACTTCTTTAGGAAAGAAACTATTCATTCTTTACCAGATTATAGATTCTTCTGTGTTATGCATAGTTTCTTAAGACATAGCTAGGTTAAGTATATACAGGAAAGTTTAAAGGTACTTCCAATGTTTATTAATTAGTAAAGGAATGCATCATTCTTTTATTATGCTAAAATTTGGCCTTTCACATAAGTGAAGTTGCTAGGTAAATAAATACCAAAATTTAACTTTTAAAAAAAAAATTCAAACAGAAAGTCACAAAAAATATAATCATCCTCATCGGTTCACTCAGTCCCATGTAATTAATCTTTTTTCATCTTGATCTTTTGTTAGCACTTTTATGAATTCATCAGTTTTCCATTAGAGTTCTGAAAATGCTTATTCATTCAGTTCAGCAGTATAGTCAGTTACCAGAAACCTGTACTTGTCAGAGTCTTTTCCATGAATTCCTTGAAGATGAAACCCTTTTATAGGAATTTTTTTTTTTCCTCCCTCCCCTGGAAAATTTTTGCAAAAGCATCAGAGTATACCCAGAACTGTCTGTAAATGGCAAAAGACTTAAAAATGACCACGGTTAAAGACTTGATGAAAGTTCATGATAATACAATTGACAAGGAAATTTAGCTATTTCTGAGATATACATTTTAAAGTAATAACTAGAATTATGACTTATAATATTATACGAGAACATATAAGATTTTTAGGAATTTCATGTAATATCTGAAACATTTATATTAACATATTTCCATACAAATAACCCAAAGAAAGTTTAGTATTAGTTTTTTAAAAATTTTTTAATTTAATTTAATTTATTTTTTTATACAGCAGGTTCTTATTAGTCATCAATTTTATACACATCAGTGTATACATGTCAATCCCAATAGTCCAATTCAACACACCACTATCCCCACCCCCCTGTGGTTTCCTCCCTTGGTGTCCATACATTTGTTCTCTACATCTGTGTCTCAACTTCTGTCCTGCAAACCGGTTCATCTGTACCATTTTTCTAGGTTCCACATACATGCGTTAATAAATGATATTTGTATTTCTCTTTCTGACTTACTTCACTCTGTATGACAGTCTCTAGATCCATCCACGTCTCAACAAATGACTCAATTTCGTTCCTTTTCATGGCTGAGTAATATTCCATTGTATATATGTACCACAACTTCTTTATCCATTCGTCTGTCGATGGGCATTTAGGTTGCTTCCATGACCTGGCTATTGTAAATAGTGCTGCAATGAACATTGGGGTGCATGTGTCTTTTTGAATTATGGTTTTCCCTGGGTATATACCCAGTAGTGGGATTGCTGGATCATATGGTAACTCTATTTTTAGTTTTTTAAGGACCCTCCATACTGTTCTCCAGGGTGGCTGTATCAATTTACATTCCCACCAACAGTGCAAGAGGGTTCCCTTTTCTCAACATGCTCTCCAGCATTTGTTGTTTGTAGATTTTCTGATGATGCTTATTCTAACTAGTGTGAGGTGATACCTCACTGTAGTTTTGATTTGAATTTCTCTAATAATTAGTGATGTTGAGCATCTTTTCATGTGCTTCTTGGCCATTTGTGTGTCTTCTTTGGAAAAATGTCTATTTAGGTCTTCTGCCCATTTTTGGATTGGGTTGTTTGTTTCTTTAATATTGAGCTGCATGAGCTGTTTATATATATTTTGGAGAGTAATCCTTTGTCCGTTGATTTGTTTGCAAATATTTTCTCCCATTCTGAGGGTTGTCTTTTCGTCTTGTTTATGGTTTCCTTTGCTGTGCAAAAGCTTT
>NC_041218.1:41500844-41501645 GCF_002837175.3 Physeter macrocephalus
TTGATTCTTCTAATTCAAGAACATGGTATATCTCTCCATCTGTTGGTATCATCTTTAATTACTTTCATCAGTGTCTTATAGTTTTCAGCATACAGGTCTTTTGTCTCCCTAGGTGGGTTTATTCCTAGGTATTTTATTCTTTTTGTTGCAATGGTAAATGAGAGTGTTTCCTTAATTTCTCTATCATATATTTATTATTAGTGTATAGAAATGCCAGAGATTTCTGTGCATTAATTTTGTATCCTGCAACTTTACCAAATTCATTGATTAGCTCTAGTGGTTTTCTGGTTGCATTTTTAGGATTCTCTATGTATAGTATCATGTCATCTGCAAACAGTGACAATTTTACTTTTTCTTTTCCAATTTGTATTCCTTTTATTTCTTTTTCTTCTCTGATTGCCATGGCTAGGACTTCCAAAACTATGTTGAATAATAGTCGTGAGAGTGGACATCCTTGTCTCGTTCCTGATCTTAGAGAAAATGCTTTTGGTTTTTCACCATTGATGTTTGCTGTGGGTTTGTCCTATATGACCTTTATTATGTTGAGGTAGGTTCCCTGTATGCCCACTTTCTGGAGAGTTTTTATCATAAACGGGTGTTGAATTTTGTCAAAAGCTTTTTCTGCATCTATTGAGATGATCATATGGTTTTTATTCTTCAGTTTGTTAATATGGTGTATCACATGGATTGATTTGCGTGTATTGAAGAATCCTTGCATCCCTGAGATAAATCCCACTTGATCATAGTGTATGATCCTTTTAATATGTTGTTGAATTCTGTTTGCTAGTATTTTGTCGAGGA
>NC_041218.1:41502898-41503643 GCF_002837175.3 Physeter macrocephalus
TTTGGGTTTTGTTTGTTCTTCTTTCTCTAGTTCCTTTAGTTGTAAGGTTAGATTGTTTATATGAGATTTTTCTTCTTTCTTGAGGTATGCTTGTATAGCTGTAAACTACCCTCTTTTTTTTTTTTTTTTTTTTTTGCGGTACACGGGCCTCTCACTGTTGTGGCCTCTCCCATTGCGGAGCACAGGCTCCGGACGCGCAGGCGCAGCGGCCATGGCTCACGGGCCTAGCCACTCCGTTCTGTTTCCTTATTTATTTTCATTTTGGATGATCTGTCCATTGGTGTAAGTGAGGTGTTAAAGACCCCCACTATAATTGTGTTACTGTTGATTTCCTCTTTTATAGCTGTTAGCAGTTGCCTTATGTATTGAGGTGCTCCTATGTTGGGTGCATATATATTTATAAGTGTTATATCTTCTTCTTGGATTGACCCCTTGATCATTCTGTGGTGTCCTTCCTTGTCTCATGTAACATTCTATATTTTAAAGTCTATTTTATCTGATATGAGTATAGCTACTCCAGCTTTCTTTTGATTTCCATTTGCAGGGAATATCTTTATCCATCCCCTCACTTTCAGTCTGTATGTGCCTAGGTCTGAAGTGGGTCTCTTGTAGACAGCATATACATGGGTCTCTTGTTTTTGTATCTCAGCAAGCCTGTGTCTTTTGGTTGGAGCATTTAATCCATTCACGTTTAAGGTAATTATCGATATGTATGTTCCTATGACCATTTTCTTAATTGTTGTGG
>NC_041218.1:41504752-41521163 GCF_002837175.3 Physeter macrocephalus
TGGAAGGTTGCCTATCTCCACTTCATTTAATTGTTTTTCTGGGGTTTTATCTTGTTCCTTCATCTGGTACATAGTCCTCTGCCTTTTCCTTTTGTCTGTCTTTCTGTGAATGTGGTTTTTGTTCCACAGGCTGCAGGATTGTAGTTCTTCTTGCTTCTGCTTTCTTCCCTCTAGTGGATGAGGCTATCTAAGAGGCTTGTGTAAGTTTCCTGATGAGAGGGAGTGGTGGTGGGTAGAGCTGACTGTTGCTCTGGTGGGCAGAGCTCAGTAAAACTTTAATCTGCTTGACTGTTGATGGGTGGGGCTGGTTTCCCTCCCTGTAGGTTGTTTGGCCTGAGGCAACCCAATATTGGACCCTATGTGGGCTCTTTGGTGGGGCTAATGACAGACCTTGGGAGGGCTCACGCCAAGGAATACTTCCCAGAACTTCTGCTGCCAGTGTTCTTGTCCCCATGGTGAGCCACAGCCACCCCCCGCCGCCTCTACAGGATACCCTCCAACACTAGCAGGTAGGTCTGGTTCAGTCTCCCCTGGGGTCACTGCTCCTTCCCCTGGGTCCCGATGTGCATACTCCTTTGTGTGTGCCCTCCAAGAGTGGAGTCTCTGTTTCCCCATTCCTGTCGAAGTTCTGTAATCAATTCCCACTAGGCTTCAAAGTCTGATTCTCTCAGAATTCCTCCTCCCTTTGCTGGACCCCCTGGTTGGGAAGCCTGACATGGGGCTCAGAACCTTCACTCCAGTGGGTGGACTTCTGTGGTATAAGTGTTCTCCAGTCTGTGAGTCACCCACGCAGCCATTATGGGGTTTGATTTTACTGTGATTGCACCCCTCCTACCGTCTCATTGTGGCTTCTCCTTTGTCTTTGGATGTAGGGTATCATTTTTGGTGAGTTCCAGTGTCTTCCTGTCGATGCTTGTCCAGCAGCTAGTTGTCATTCTGGTGTTCTTGCAAGAGGGAGTGAGAGTACATCCTTCTACTCTGCCATCTTGGCTCCTCTAGATCTAACATTTTTATTTTAATAAATTATGATGGAATCCTATAATTTTATTAAGTGCACTGTATTGGCAAATCATGATATATAAAAGATATATATTGTTTAATGAAGAATAATAAAATTAATACCCAGGTACCTACCACCCAGCCTATGAAATGGAACATTTCATAGGGGAAGCCCTATGAAATAATAATAAAGTAACACTGGTCTGCAGTGTCAGCCTTAGCATATAGCAAGCTTCTGTCTGTCTGTAGACCTTTCTCCAGCCTTTATGTGTGTTATATGTCCTTGTTGATGTTTTTACAATGTTGTTTCCTCTTATTCATAAAGTTTAGATATCTCTCCATTTATTTTGGTGTTTAATATTTTTCAATAAATTTTATTATCTTATACAGAAAGATCTTGTAAAAATCTTTTTTTATTATTGTAAATTTAAAAGACTGCTATTTCTAATGCTTTGTTGTTGGTGTATAGAAATGCAAATCACTTCTGTATTTTGATCTTATATGCAGAAACCTTGACAAATGTCTTATTAATACTAATAACGTTTCTAGTAGACAATAATATCATCCAAATAATGACAAATCTGCTTTCCCTCCCTTCCAATCCTTATAATGCTTGTTTGTTTTTCTTGTCTTGTTGTGTAGGCTGAGACCTCCAGTACAATATTTAATAGAGGTTGTGCTATTTGACTTCCTTGCCTTGTTTTTGATTTTAAAGGGAAAGCTTGATGGTTCATAATTGAGAATGATTATTGTTTTTTGTAGACATCCTTTAGGAAGAAAATTCTGCTCTACTCCTAATTTGTCTACTTTGCTAAAAGGCTTTAAAAAATTATGATTTACTAATGTGTTGGTGATTCTGATGCCCTGTTTAGTTATGGCAGAGAGAAGTTAAGTTTATTATTCATGATTGATGAAGATGCCTGCAGTGGTTGTTAGTGGAGAGGGGAAGGTAGGGGGAAGTAACATATGATTGCTGTATGCTTATTTCTACTTGTTTATATTGCTATAAAACAATTTCACATATATCACCTCATTTTGGTTATTATTCCCAGCTTTTTTTTCTTATTTAGAGCATTCTGATTCCTTGACTTTGACTGGAACCCAGGTCTGATGCCCACCAATTTTTCCAACCACACTCTGATTCTGGTGTTCTTGCAAGAGGGAGTGAGAGTACATCCTTCTACTCTGCCATCTTGGCTCCTCTAGATCTAACATTTTTATTTTAATAAATTATGATGGAATCCTATAATTTTATTAAGTGCACTGTATTGGCAAATCATGATATATAAAAGATATATATTGTTTAATGAAGAATAATAAAATTAATACCCAGGTACCTACCACCCAGCCTATGAAATGGAACATTTCATAGGGGAAGCCCTATGAAATAATAATAAAGTAACACTGGTCTGCAGTGTCAGCCTTAGCATATAGCAAGCTTCTGTCTGTCTGTAGACCTTTCTCCAGCCTTTATGTGTGTTATATGTCCTTGTTGATGTTTTTACAATGTTGATTCCTCTTATTCATAAAGTTTAGATATCTCTCCATTTATTTTGGTGTTTAATATTTTTCAATAAATTTTATTATCTTATACAGAAAGATCTTGTAAAAATCTTTTTTTATTATTGTATATTTAAAAGACTGCTATTTCTAATGCTTTGTTGTTGGTGTATAGAAATGCAAATCACTTCTGTATTTTGATCTTATATGCAGAAACCTTGACAAATGTCTTATTAATACTAATAACGTTTCTAGTAGACAATAATATCATCCAAATAATGACAAATCTGCTTTCCCTCCCTTCCAATCCTTATAATGCTTGTTTGTTTTTCTTGTCTTGTTGTGTAGGCTGAGACCTCCAGTACAATATTTAATAGAGGTTGTGCTATTTGACTTCCTTGCCTTGTTTTTGATTTTAAAGGGAAAGCTTGATGGTTCATAATTGAGAATGATTATTGTTTTTTGTAGACATCCTTTAGGAAGAAAATTCTGCTCTACTCCTAATTTGTCTACTTTGCTAAAAGGCTTTAAAAAATTATGATTTACTAATGTGTTGGTGATTCTGATGCCCTGTTTAGTTATGGCAGAGAGAAGTTAAGTTTATTATTCATGATTGATGAAGATGCCTGCAGTGGTTGTTAGTGGAGAGGGGAAGGTAGGGGGAAGTAACATATGATTGCTGTATGCTTATTTCTACTTGTTTATATTGCTATAAAACAATTTCACATATATCACCTCATTTTGGTTATTATTCCCAGCTTTTTTTTCTTATTTAGAGCATTCTGATTCCTTGACTTTGACTGGAACCCAGGTCTGATGCCCACCAATTTTTCCAACCACACTCTGGTGATACTTAATTTGCACCATTCTTAAATAACCAATTCTTTCTTCTATTGCCTTCCCCAGTCTCTCCAGTTCACACACTTATTGAATTTAATCTGCAACCTATTATTTTTCATTGTATTTCTGAGGAATTGCCTTAAAGCATCTAAGAAATAAATGACTTCCGCAGAATCTGATCAATTTATTCATTTATTCACTTCCTCATTCACCAAATATTCATTGAGAATATACTATGTGACTATAGACATAATAGTGAAGAATACAGCATCCCTGCCCTCATAGAGCTTATACTCTGGTGTGGAATCACAATAAACAAACAAATGAATATATAATATGTTGCAAGGTAGTGATAAGTGATGAGTGAAGGGGGGTGAGTGAGAGAGAGAGGGAGAGGATGACTGGGAATGTGTGTGCTGGGGTGTGTGTGCCAATTTTACTGGCATTAGGTCACATAGAGAAGGCTTCTCTGAGGAGGTGACATTTGGGCTGAGGCCTGAATTCGGTGAACATGCCAGCTACGGGAAGTTGTGGGAACAGTGGGTGGAAAGTGTGATAAATCTGAAGAACTTCAAGACTTCCTGGGTGGTCAGAGGAGATTGAACAAAAAGGAGCAGAGTAGGAGGTGGGGACAGAGAAAGAGGCAGAGGCCAGAAAATGTTGGGCTTGTAAAAACTCATCAGATAGATTTTGCTTTCCTATTCTGATTGCCATAATGGAATTAGGTAGGTGTAAAGTAATTCAGTAGCATCTGGTATCTTTTTGTTCTTTTACTCTTTCAGTCCATTATCCAGTTGTTGAGAATAAGAATGTAAACTCCTTGAGAGCAGCAGCCTGAGTTTCTTTCACTCTTGTGTCAGAGTCTCCAGGCTCCATGATTGATGGAAGGAAAAACCTGTGTTAATATTTATGAAACAAATAGAGAATCTCTCTTTCTCCCTTAGAGGTGTATGGGGAACACTGTCACTGAACTGGGGCAGGTTCTTGGCATCATGCTGGGAGATGCTGCAGTTCTGCAGGGACTCTAGAGGAATGAAACTTGGAAAAGTGCAGGTGTAAGCTAGTTGTCTTCCCAGCCTTGAAATGCTTCATGGATGGGGCTTGTTAGTGTGAGGGTTAGAAATTCTCAGAGTCTGACTTACTCTCTTCAAGTTGTAACAGATAACTTAGTCAAGTGATTCGTTCATGATTCCATAACTTTGTCTTACTTCAGCTACTGTTCTGAACACTAGGTGTTATGAGATTGCAACTAATCTTATTTTGAGCTGGGTCTTAACTTCTATGCCTCAGTCTGCTACCTGTAACAGTATTTGCCTCCCTGTCTCACAGAGATTCTATGTGTGAAGAAATGAGATGGATGTTGGAAGGTTTGGTTTGTCTGTTTTAATACGTGAGAAATAGCTAATGCTAAAGTCTGATATAAAATAGTTATTGCTAATAATGTTTATTTTTGTTGTATGCAACATAATCTAACTTTGAAGAAAAAAATACACTGGACATTCCATTGAGACCACCTAAATATGATTATGGTTTCTTCCTTCATCTTTTAGAAGAATGGCACAATTATGAAAATTGAGGGGCAAAAGTAAGGATACTTCTTCTGAATTTTCCTTCTCATCCTTTAGCCTCTTTGAGTTTGATGGGGTTTTCTGCTTAGAATTTAGAAACAACTTCTAGGTCATTTTAATAACGGAAGGAACCTCATTGGTGGAGAGGTCCCTGTAAGTGGTGGATGGAAGTGAAATCTAGTTTGGTGACTCATCCATCTGATGTTTTCTTACCAGCCTAGTTGTTGTAATCTTTAGTAGGTTATACAGTGAATATTAACTATTTTACATTTTTATACTTGTGAAGCTTAAAATCATTGCACGTAGTTGATATTACAACACAGGAAGGATAATGGTGCTCATGGTGATACTTTACTATGTCTCTATCTGCCTAGCAAAAGATAAGTGATGAGTTGGAATAATTACAAGTAATGGAGAGAAAAGAGTCTACTATTGAGGAAAAGAAGAATCTTCAGAGGCACCGCATTGATTAACTGGTTGGTTAGTTCTTCAGCTCTGCTTTACCTCAGAAGCCACATTTTTTTCTGTGTCTTCACACTGGGTTTGAACTTTTACCATTACTGAGCTCAAAGGTTTGGTCTTAAGAATTAATGACTGAGATGAGTAGTTGGTATTTGAGAATTGTCAGTTCTGCAGTAGAAGACCATCTTCTCTTCTGCTTTTTCTAATGAGGAGTGCTCCTCCAGGTACCGGTGTTGAGCAGATCTCCTGCTGCCTTTGTATCCTGCGGCTGCCTTGGTGCTGGCCAGCGCTAACCGGAGGGAGCTTGGATATGTCTCTTCCCTGTTGAGAGCTGAGCTTCTGGCTTCATTCCTGTCTCCTCCCACTTCAAACATGATCCCCTGCAGCAGCAAGCTTGGGAGTTGATCAGTGTTCACCAAAACAACTTCTTTTATTTTCAGGTGCCCTTTTAAAAGACTCTTCATTCTGTGAAGTTTCACAGCCTTTGATTACTCTAGGAATTTAGGACCACAACTTAGAATTTAAAACACAAAGTGGAAATGTGCCCTGATATTATAAGTCATTTCAATAAAAGTGAATGTGTTTCCCAATCGATGGCAGTAGACAGGAAAACTACGATTGCTTTCCCATTTCATGCAGGCTCAGATGTAAACCTGTGGGAGTGAAGAGCTTTTTATTTGATAAAAGCTAAAAACTTACCTGCATTTCTCACCTTTCAAGTTATGATAGTCACTCACAACTGCCAAATATAAAGATGTTTTGGACACCATTCAGAGCTTACCTTTAGCAAGTTCCAAGTGTGAGACGAATAAGAGTTTATAAAAACATTCTGAGCGTTGGTAAGAAGACGCTTCTGACCCACTTTCAATAGGATTCACTTTTTGAGTTATTTTTCCATCAATGGTGGTGGAACAGGAAATATCCTGAGCTGTCTTGCACCTGAAAAACAGGATGTGTCCACCAAAGCACTCTAGTGTGCTCCATTTTCTCAAGCAAAACTTGCCAAATTTTAAGATGGTGAAATGAAAGGAAGAAGAAATTTGGTTTGACTTGAACTTTCCTTTTAATTTTAATTATTAAAAGTAAGGATTCTGGAAAAAAGTTTCGAGAGCAGAAATAAAGACCAGAATTAAAGTACTAAAGCATGTCTTATAGAACTCATCCATTATTTTTCCTATACATTAAAGATTTTTGAAACGAACAAATAAATATGGAAAGAAATCTCTTTCCCCAGTTGGATTAACATTTAGGTGAAAGCAAAAATGGTCAAGTTTGAGTAAAACTCTTCAGAAGATCCTTAATTTAAGCATAAGTCTGTTTTAATACTCTAGATCTTTGTTTGAAACTTGGAACACTTTTAGTCATAGAGTCAATACTATATTTGGCAGAATTGATGTTAGACACACAGCCATATGAGGGTCCCCTGAGTATCTCTGAAGTCTCCTTTTGTATTAATAAAGAAAGAGATAGGGCTTCCCTGGTGGCGTAGTGGTTGGGAGTCCGCCTGCCGATGCAGGGGACACGGGTTCGTGCCCCGGTCCGGGAGGGTCCCACGTGCCGCGGAGCGGCTGGGCCCGTGAGCCATGGCCGCTGAGCCTGTGCGTCCGGAGCCTGTGCTCCGCAACGGGAGAGGCCGCAGCGGTGAGAGGCCCGCGTACCGCAAAAAAACAAAACAAAACAAAACAAAAACAAACAAGAAAGAGATAAAAACTGATCGGAGAATTTGATTCTAAGGGAAAAATGTATTGAGGGTTCCAGTTTGGCATGCTGGGGGGATATTATCCTTTACCACTGCTTATTCCATCTTAAAGTTTTATGAATACCATAAGTGATTAAATCAATTTCCTATTAGTAAACCTTATGTCTGTTTATAACATTTTTCCATTTAAAACAATGCAGTCACCAACTGTGTAGATGGCAGTGAGTTCAATATTATTCCTACTGATAAGGGTGCAGGGTGCAATTACTCTTTATTCCTGGCAGTTACTTGCAACCACATATGCCTTAACGAGTCAGTTGATCTGGGGATTGGGTTGAAATCCTTTTGAAATTTGAAGAGCTTAATTTGATCCCACTTTTGAATAGACAGTCACCTACCTCCTGGTGGGAATGCCAAGGAGTACCCTCAAGCAGATCCTGGATTTTTCTCAAAATAAGTAATTTGTGTCTCTTGGCCCCTAAGCTTGTTTTATGCTTTAATGCATGGCTGAATTAATTTTTTTTAAAAATATTTATTTATTTATTTATTTGGTTGTGCTGGGTCTTAGTTGCAGCAGGAGGGCTCCTTAGTTGCGGCTCACCGGTTCCTTAGTTGTGGCATGTGAGCTCTTAGTTGAGGCATGCATGTGGGATCTAGTTCCCTGAGCAGGGATCGAAACCCAGGTCCTCTGCATTGGGAGTGCGGAGTTTTAACCACAGAGCCACCAGGGAAGTCCCTGAATTAACTTTTGCCTGGAAATTTTTTAAGTAGATGTTTGAAATGTCTACCTTATTTTTTTAAAAAAATCTCAGCGGAATTTCATAAACTTTCATTTTAAGCTGTGTAACTCCCCAGTGAACTCTCTTGTACCTGAGTAAATTGATTTGCTATTTAGGTTCTTTGACATAATAAGCTCATTAAATGCTGAGGCCTGCTACCAAAAAGTCATTATTTCAGTTTTGAGTACTTGTTCTGAGGCTGTACTCTGACAGAGCTAGATGTCAATTAAGATTATTCCTTGTTAGTGGAAATAAAATCATTTTACCTGCTTATAAAAGAATCCTCTGTCCTTTCTCTGGGGGAGAGAGGGATAAACTCACACAAAGTTTATCCATTAAGTGAAAAGGGAAAAAGATAGAGGTTGTGAAAAGATCCCTGTCTAAACTCACTGGAAGTTATGATCGCAGTCGGGGTACTTTTCCTGCAGAGCTGTGTCTCAGAGTGCCTTTCAAGTTGCAGGTTCTGTCACAGCATCAAGAGGTATGTCTGTGCTGAGCCTGAAAAACTCAGGCTGTATGATTCCTGTCCACGGGGTCAAAGTCAGAGCAAGTTCAGGAAGTCACCGTCAATATCATGTAAGTATGAGATGGGAAGGTGCTGTAAGGATCCATGATGGAAAAAGCGTTTAATGCCTTCTTCCTTGTGAACCACATTGGTTGTAAAAGCCTAGATTTGCTGATTCATAGGGCTAATGGCGGCCGGCTCTCAGTTTGTGCCAGGCCCTGTTCTAAACACTTTGTGTGTGTTAAAGTCAGAGGAAGTTGAATATAATCGTTCTGAGCACAGACTTTGGATTGGCTAGAGTGCTAACGAGCCAAGTTAGTGGCTGGTTTCCTCAGTGACTCCACTTCTTCATTTTTAGAATGGGGATTATAATAGCACCTATGTCACAGGGCTGTTGGGTAGACTGAATAAGTTAAAATACGTCAACTGTTCAGTAGGGTACCTGGCACATAGTAAGTTATAGAAATATTAGCTATTACCATCATCATCTTATTAGTCATCTCAAGAAAGCTGTGAGATAGTTACTGTGGTTTTCTCCATTTTAGAGTTGAGTGAACTGAGGCACAGAGAGCAATTTTCCTAAGGCCTCAGGCTAGGAGGCAGTGAAACTAGGATTAGAATACAAGCAATCTGAGTCCAATCTGTGGCCATAACTGCTATACTCTGCTGCCTCTCAACCTAATAAGAAGGAAGTGGCCATGAGTTTTAGAGGCAATCTGCAGTAAAGCAGATTAGGTTTACAGAGAAGAGGAGGAGGGGTGTCTCCTGTACTAGAGGCTTGGACTTTACTACTGGGTCCTCGAGATGAGTCTACTCGGTAGTGGTCAACAAATTGGCTAGGATGTATCTTCCTTTTGGAGTATTCCTAGCTCAGTAATGGCATCACCATCTATTGTTGTGTAAGTCAGAATCCTGGCTCACTCTTGACTCCAGCTTCTCCCTCTTCCCCTGGATCCAGTTTATCATCAATTTCTGTTGATTTTTATCTCTAAAAACAGCTCATAAATCCTTCACCTTCTCCATCTACAAGGCCACCACCCCAGCCCAAGCCACTGCCATCGGTCTTACCAAGCCTTACCAGTCCGTCCTTGCCCCATTCCAGTCTGCTCTCTGATAGGCTGAGGCAAAATGCAAATCTGCTTGTCTTGTGCCCTGACTTAAAACATCACCCACTTTTGCATTCAAATCCGGATATGTCTGACTCTAAAACCCGTCCTCTTTCTTATGCCATCTTGCCTCTATAAAGTTTGGAGCCATTGACTTTGATTTGCAAAGCTGAAAAAAAGTAAGATTCTTAAGTATCTGGAATCTGATTTTCTTTGAGCTCATTTATTAAATTAAATAAATTTAATAAATTACCTAATTCATGCTTCAGGTAATTAGGCCCTAGTATCTGACCCCACTACCAGACCTGTCCGCAGAACTCAAGTGTTCCACAAAGATTTATAATATCTGACTTTTTTTCTAGGCAAGGCAAAGTATATTACAGTAGCAACATAAGATGCAGGGCAGTTCTTTCTAATTTTCTTCACAATCTCCTTCACTAATCTAGCTAGGTTTTGTGTGTGTGTGCAGGGTTGTTTTTATTATTATCGGTTTGTTGGTTTGTTTTTTGTATGACTGAGTCCTTATCAAAACAGATATTAGCAGGTTGAGTCTGAAGTTTGCTGGAACTGAGTACAGATAAAAAGAATCTTTGGGCTTCCCTGGTGGCGCAGCGGTTGCGCATCCGCCTGCCGATGCAGGGGAACCGGTTTCGCGCCCCGGTCTGGGAAGATCCCACATGCCGCGGAGCGGCTGGGCCCGTGAGCCATGGCCGCTGAGCCTGCGCGTCCGGAGCCTGTGCTCCGCAACGGGAGAGACCACAACGGAGGGAGGCCCGCATACCACAAAAAAAAAAAAAAAAAAAAAAGAAAAAAAAAAAGAATCTTTAAAATTTTTTTAATTGACATATAGTTGATTTACAATGTTGTGTTAGTTTCTGTTGTACAGCAAAGTGATTCGGTTATACATATGTATACATTCCTTTTTTATATTCTTTTCCATTATGGTTTATCACAAGATATTGGATATAGTTATCTGTGCTATACAGTAGGACCTTGTTGTTTATCCATTCTATATATAATAGTTTGCATCTGCTAACTAAAAAGAATCGTCAATCATCAGCATCCTGTTAATTAACCAACATAAATTTTAAAAGGTACTCAGTTAGCAAACTGCCAGCACTGAGTTGGAATCCTTCTATCTTCCTCTTATCAGTTTTTAATCTCACGGCTTCCCGGTGCATGCAGACAGATTGTAGGGAAGCTCTGCCCAGTGAAAAGTGAAGGGGAAAAGCATTTTTTAAAAAATCCATCCAGAATGTGATCTTCTGGATATCAATAACCTCAAGGTGTAATCAGTAATACTGGCTTTCAGAATAGAACCGCAGGCCACCTTTCCCCCGGTTTGTACCCTGGTTTTATTTTATTTTTTTGAATGTATTTATTTTTATTTTTGTCTGCGTTGGGTCTTTGTTGCTGCGTGTGGGCTTTTCTCCAGTTGCTGCGAGCAGAGGCCATTCTTCGTTGCGGTGCATGGGCTTCCCATTGTGGTGGCTTCTCTTGTTGCGGAGCACGGGCTCTAGGCACGCGGGCTTCAGTAGTTGTGGCACGCAGCTTCAGTAGTTGTGGTGCACGGGTTTAGTTGCTCCTCAGCATGTGGGATCTTCCCGGACCAGGGCTCGAACCCGTGTCCCCTGCATTGGCAGGCGGATTCTTAACCACTGCGCCACCAGGGAAGCCCCCACGGGTTTTATTTTTAAATAAACATGGTGAGGAGTTTCTGGATTCATATATATATATGTGTGGAAGAGCAATCCTTTTGTTCCCCTATCCACAGGGAACACTGGCCCCTTGGATCCACTGTTATCTTGGTGTTTGTGTGAAACACTCTTCAAAGTGTGGCCACCTGTCCTTGCTGCTAGCACGTCCCCTGATAGTATTTTATCTTAAGATAAACTGCAGCAAACTTGTGAGGGAACCCAGATAAAAACCAGAAGGAAGAGACTTCTCTCCTACAATCCAGGGAGTTTTGATAGCACCTCCTATGGTGAAAGAGATAGCGAAAAACCTGCAGGCTTTTGTTTCTGTTTGTGTTGCTGGGGTGTGTGGGTTTGTGCCTGGTAACCAGAGGGATAAACTACCTAAAACCCTGAAAATGGTAGAAATTCATGTTTTCTAACAAAATCTTTCCTAAGGAACGTTTTGAGGTTCTTCTGTTTAGAGCCACAAGAGGAGCTGTGTAATCATTGGCCACTGTGCCTTTATCCCCACTGAAACCTCAGCTTCTGCATAGCTGCTAGGACACACAGCTGGGGAGGCTGTGCAGTAATTGGGGCAAGCCCCCCTGCTGTGCAGAGAGCACCCCTTTGGTCCTTGTTTGGGGACTGTTAACTGCCTCATGACTGAAGACCTCATCACTTCTCCTTGCAGAGAAAGGCTCTAGAAGAAGTTGAGTCCCGGTCACCTCCCAATACTAAGAGAACCTTCCTGGGAGACCTGGGCCTGTGGTCAGGAGAGAAAATGGGTCTCTTCTGTTTCAGCAGGTTATCTGCTCAGGCGGTTCTCTGTGACTTCCTGCCTTTGCAGTGCAGGTTAATCCTTCCAGAATCTTAACCCTAACCTTCCTCTTCCAATTCCTCCCAACCTGGTCACTTACCTAGAAACTTTTGCTCATCCTTTAAAACCCATTAAAAAAAAAGTTCAAATCTATAAAACCTCCATGGATGTTCAGGCTGAGTTATCATTTCCCTCTCGACTCTCATAACAGTTTGTCCACCTCTATTATGATGCTTAAGGGAAAAATAATTGCCGTGCAGTGGGACCTGCGTGTGTTTCACTAGAGGAGACACCAGACAGCATCACCCAGTTTCTTCATCCAGGTACCACATGCCTGGTAAATTAATAGTCATCATAATGCCACAGCAGACCCTGTTCTCGTTGCTTTATGTGTTTAGTGTTCACGGCAACCCTATGAGAAAGGTTCTACTATTGCTCCAGCTTTACAGATGAGGACGTTGAGGGTGAGCCATGTTATGTAACTCGTCCAGAGTCACAGAGCTGTGGACATGGAGAACCAGGGTTAACCCAGGCAGACATCTGACAACACTCACTCACATGCCTGTGCTCATCTGAAGAATCAAACCTAAAACGCCAGAGGAGGGAGAAAAAGTCAGAGGCTATTGCCATCCTGCGTGCATGGGGCGTGCGGCATTGCGTCGGGCACTGCCATTGAGTATGACTAATTCTGTGCTGAGTTGTCAGGTGGAAGCCTGTGGAAGCACAGCCCAGCACCCGCCTTCTGCAGACGCCCTCACTGCTAATCTGATGCAATCGATTTTCCTAGGGTGGCCCTTAGGGCTCTGCTGTTGCTGGAGAGGGAAGGAGAGAGGTTTTGCGTATTGTTTTTTGATCAGCAGGTTTGGCAACTTTGAGTGTTTGGCTCACAGGATGGTGGAAATGCTCCAGCGTTTCCTGTGGCCTCGAGTCTGGGTTCCGAGATAGGGAACTAAGCCTGAGCTTTGCCTGCCCCACTGGGGAATGTCAGCACACATCACCGAGTGACAGGGATTGCCGGCGGAGGGTAGCTGGGAGAGATGCTGGGGAGAGGAGGGGAGCAGTCACTGCATTACAGCAGCTGAAAAGGAATTTGAAAAGCAAATATCCAAAAACCAGAACAAGGGAGGAAGTGTGTGCGTTAGTTTGAAAATAATGAACTTTCCATTTGAGATGCTGAATCCCCAGTGTGAGAGAGAGAGCTCAGAGTTGAAGGGATGAGAATCAGCGGCTCTGATCTCATCTTGTTTTTGACAGAATTTCTCTGGGAGGAAAATGAATCTGGAATCAGCCCTGCTGTCACCTGTGACCATCTCCATTTCTGTTTCTGTCCAGTGGGACAAATGAATAGGTGCTGCTTGAAGAAGCTCCTAAAGGTTTTCTGTGCAAGGAATTCTGGATTTTAAAAAGGCATCATTGGCTTGAGAATTCTCTCATCAAAAAAAAAAAAATCTCTGAATTTGCTTTTAAGGAAAGAGTGATTCATTTGTTTATTTACTCACTTGTCTGAAAAATATTTATTGAGCAGCTGTTTGCCATGCCATCTGGTCAGGAACAGAGGTACAGAGATGAGTAAGATATATGACCCCTGCCCTCGGGGAACTCATAAACTAATAGCATAAGGTGTAGAAGGGTGCTCTGGTTGGGGCATTGTAAGCACCTAAGAAGTCAGATGTTGCGGCAGTTACTTCTAGCCTTGGAGGCTCTGGGGTCAGGGAGATCTCTCAGAGGAGCGGGCACATGAAATTGGCTTTGAGGTCTAGGTGGGAATTTTTGAAGCCAACACAAGGGGAGAGGAGGAGACGTTCTGGAACGCAGAGGGAACATTATGAACAGAGGCAGGAGCCACAAGAATTTGGCAAGCCCAGGAAATGGCCAGCAGTTTGATGAGGAGAGAGATAGCCAGCATTTTACTCGGTGCTGTCCCTCTGCACTCAGTAGACCATGGTACACTCGGAGAGTGATCCTGACCAGGCCAGTCTGGGGCTTGCCTTCTTTAAGCAGTGCTCCTATCAGCCACTGCAAAAGCACTGTATCGATGATCTTAAGGGAAAACCTATTTGTCATCTTGTCTGACTTACAGTCTTTGCCTGTGTCTGTGGGGGTAGGACGCGGGGATACAGTTGGTGGGGAAGGGTGTACTGGAGTGGTGGTGCTCAGAGGCAGGCTGGAGCCAGAAGGGTTTATGTGCCCTGAATCACCTTCCAGAGATTTAAAGCAAGAAGTGAGATGTTCAGATTCTAGCTATCACAATTACAAATCTTCTCTGTCTTTTGTTATTTATCTTCTGACGGTTTGCACAGTAGAAGCTGTGGTTAGTTGAATTCCTGTGTGAATTGGAAAGAGTTACTCAAAGAACTGGGCTGCTTTCCTGCAGACAATCCCGTAGACGCAGGTGATGATAATTCAATACGGGACTAAAGGAGAGAGTTTTCTCTGCCACTTTCCACTATATTTCTGGCCAAGACTATTCAACAATTCATTTTTCCTGAGAGACAAAGGAGGCAAGTGGACTCAAAGCATCACTTCTCAAAGTGTGTCCCGTGAGAAACCGGTGTCACTGGATGCTCTAGGAAAAAGATAAAAGAGTTTTCTGGACAGATACATTTGAGAAATATTGTATATTGCATATGAAGATTTCAGAGTACACCTACATTACATTAAAGGCCCGATAAGTCCTCTAGTAAATAAACCCTTTTCAAAATATGGTATAGTGATTAAAACCATGGGCTATGGAATCAGACAGATGTGGATTGAGTTCTGGCTGGGCTCCATAGGTGGCTATGAGACTTTGGGCAACTTACTTAAATGTCTCTGCATCTCAGTTTCCTCGTCTGTAAAATGGTTTAGTAAATGGTACCTGTTTCATAAGGTTGTTAGGAAAAGTATATAGTCCATGAAGTAGTTATTATTATTAGCTATTATCCATTCAGTGTTTTACAAGAGCTTTGACTTCTTTTTGCATTAAATTAATTAATATCTCAAAGAAATAGTGCTGCCTGGGAAATGCTGGACTAAGACTAATTCCTGAATTGCAGGCATGACTTCTGTTAGCAGTTCAGCAGAGCAAAGGCAGCTCCTAGGCACTGAGGGCCCCATCAGGAATATGCATGTACAGGTATCCGAGCTCTAGAATTGGGGAGCACAGTATCATTCCCTCTAGGCTGCGAGCTTAGATTGTGTAACTTCAGTGTGTTTTGTGTGCCAGTCATCTCTAAGGGAATGGCAGGATGCTAACTCAGGGCAGTAAAATGTTATGGTAGGGTTGATTTGTTAGTTAGGAGTTTCTCAATTACACGTGGTGGAAACCTAACTCAAACTCACTTAGCATAACAGGGAATTTAAGAGTTCATAAATCTAGGAAGAATATTAGGATAGATCAGAGATCGGAAGGAAACGTGTAGGAGACAGAAACTCAACATAGTTAGGACTCCTGGCCTCTTTTCTTCCCTCCTATCTCTCTTCTCTACTTGTCTTTGCTTCTCTTTGCCTCAGTCCTCCCTGTAGCAGATGGCCCTTCCCTATCTGGAGGGAATATGGCTGCTGACAGCTTCAGCTTAACAAGCCCTGCAGAAAGAGAGAACTCTCTCCTTCCAAGGCCTCATAAATCAATCCCCAGAAATCAATTTGCTTGGACCATGTCTGTCCCATGGACCAATCACTGTTGCCAGGGAGATGGGTGCTGTCATTGGCCAGGCCTGCCACATGCCTATTCTTGGTTAGTAGCCGGTGGGACAGGGCCTGCTACCTGAAGAAAAGAGATGGAAAAGCTCACTAGACCACTAGACGGACAAAAACTGAAGCTACAAGAGATTGCTAGAGCTGTGTGTGAAGGAAATAACGCTGGAGTAAAATGTTCCAAAATTATCCTCAGGTGGTATCAGGTATTCATGTTTTTTTCCCGTTGGTTTTCTTCAGTTGATCCTTGCTCTATATCTCAGCTCCCTTTTTTGCAGTTAAAATCTTATATGTATGACTATTAATATCCACTTTGTAAAGTTGGTCTCTATAAAAAGTTTTTTTAAAAAGCAAGATTAGAATCAGTCACCTGAGTGACCTGGTTCTCAACCATGGGTGAATTTGTCCCCCAGGGGACATTGGGCAATGTCTGGAGACATTTTGATTGTCACGACTGGGAGGTACTACTGGCCTCTGATGGATAGAGTCCAGGGATGCTGCTAAACATCCTGCAGGCTCCAGGATGGATCTGGTCCAAAATGTCATTAGTGCAGTGCTTAAGAAATGCTGCTTTAGTGGTTTCATCAGAACCGAAATTATAACAGCCAAATTTATTACTCTAAATTTTATGGATTAAAAATAAATTAATTTTTTTATTTTGAAAGGGCTTTTGGGGCTTCCCTGATGGCGCAGTGGTTGAGAGTCTGCCTGCCAATGCAGGGGACACAGGTTCGTGCCCCGGTCCGGGAAGATCCCACATGCCGCGGAGCGGCTGGGCCCGTGAG
>NC_041218.1:41521335-41564804 GCF_002837175.3 Physeter macrocephalus
AAAAAAAAAAAAAAAAAAAAAAAAAAAGGGCTTTTGCTTTTACTTTTTTTTCCTTGATGGTAACGATATATGAGAATATTATTTTGCCTGCTGTGTCACCAGTTAATAAGTGTTTGTTTCTTCTCTACCGATATGATATTCAACAAAGGTATTTTTGTATTTTAATTTGCGTTTCTCTTATTACTATTAAGCATGAAGTTTTTAGGTATTTATTGAGCATATATTTCCTCTTGTGTGAATTCCTTTGTTTTTTTATTTCCTTTAGGTTGTACAAGTATTTTTTTCTTATAAATTTATATTATTAATGATATTTATGCCAGGTTGGGTCATAGTTGTTGCAAATATTTTCTCAGATTGTTATTTGTCTTTAAATTTTTATGGTGCTTTTTGGAATGCAGAAGATTTTAAGCATCTTTGTGTTAAACTATCAGCCTCTTATGTTTTCTGTTTTTGGTGTTGTGAGTTTGCTAGGGCCGCCATGACAAAGTACTGCAGACCGAGTGGCTTAAACAACACAGATTTATTGCCTCACAGTTCTGGGGGCGGGAAGTCTGAGATCAAGGTGTTGGCAGGGTTGGCAAAGTGAGCCCTCCCTTCTTGGCTTGTGGATGACTCTCTTCTCCCTGTGTCCTCAAATGGTCATCCCTTTGTACCTGGGTCCAAATTTCTTCTCCTTATAAGGACACCAGTCAGATGAAATTAGGACTGCCCTAATGACCTCATCTTAATTTAATTACCTCTTTAAAGGCCCAGTCTCCAAATACAGTCACATTCTTAGGTACTAGGAGTTGAGATTTCAACATGTGAGTTTGGAGGGGGACATACAATAGCCCACAATAGGTATCATGATAGAGAGGCCTCCGTCATCTTGAGAATATGTAAATATTTGGAGGAAGTTATTCAAACTGCTGAGATTTAGCATCTTCATTCATTTACTTCAGATAGTGCCCACTGTTGCTCGGGGCTGGGGTGAAGAATAAGTGAGAGAGTGTGTATTTCAAGTGCCCAATTCAGTGCCTGCTCTCAGCTCGTGCCTGCCCCTTTCTGCCAACTAGCCCATAGCCTCCATGATGAGAATTCAAGATGCTGTGAAAGCACTGTTCTCTGCAAGTTTGCAACATATCGTAAGCCAAGAGTATCTAATTTCATGTTTCCCCACCTGGCAAGTAAATGGGCCCACTTAATAGTGAGATTACCACATGAGGCTTTTGTGCACAGCATATCCATAAAATGAAATATTGGGTTTCTGCATTTGATTCAATTCTCTTTACTTTCGTCTGAATGCTTGTGTCTTGCACAGTGTTCCCCCATTTCTGAAGCCGTAAAGTTTCTTCCTTGGACCTCCACTCTTCTCACAATGGCCATCAGTTCCCTAACGCAGATGGAGAATCTGAGACGGCAGCCCCACCATTTATCGCTCCATACGGACCCTCCAGTGCAGGGGGCACACGCCCACTACCTTTGGCAGTCATTGCTTACCTCTGTGACTGGTAAAGAGGAATGTCTGTCCATCCCTGATATATGTTTGGGAAGGGAAACAAATGCAGAGTTCAGCAAGTCTGAATGATCACAACATCCCAAGTAATGTCCAGCTGACAGCTCCTATTTCCTGTATTCTTCTACCTAGACAATTAGGGTGTTGAGATACTATAAGTATATTTGGAATGAAAAGAATGTTGTACAAAGAAGAGAGGAACAAAACTTTTATCCAGTTCTGTTTCCAGTGAGCCTTCCTGAGGCACAGTGTATGGTGCAAGGCAGTGTCCTCAAAAGAGAAAACTAGAGAGCTCAAGGCAGACAGGGTAGTCAAAGGAGATTGGAAGATGTCACCTCAAAATATTCCACTTTGCATTAAGGATTATTTTTGAGCTGAAAGCAATTAAGAAACAGTATATTCAGAAGGAGCTCTCCACCCTTCTTCTTTCTACTTAAAATCAGGGCATAAATTTCCATTTGTAAAAATGTCCTTCTCTCCCAAACGAGAAAGATAACTATTCCAGAGACAGCTCTTGTCACCTGAGAGGACTTGAGATGGCATAACAAACCTTACTAAACAACCCTTTCTTACCATATATTTCCAAGTTACCTTTCCACAACATACATTTCCACCCCACCCCCCACCCAAGAAGCCCTAACCCCCTCGTCCTTTGTCGAGCCTTTTCTCCACACTTTATCACCCCTTGTTAAGATGGTTTGTGAGCTCCAACTTTTAACCATCTCTTTGAGTTACTCATCTCTGAGTTCTGCATGTACAGGCATTGCATGAATAAATAAACTTTTTTTTCTCCTGTTAATCTTTGTTTTGTTAGTTTAAATTGCATGCCTCAGCTACTGAGCCTAAGAGGATTGAGGAAAGGTTTTTTTTTTGTTTGTTTGATTTCTTTTTTTCCCCCTCCTCTATATAGTACAGAGAGAAAGGCTGCTTTCAGTGCCACTTTCAGAGGTCCTCTTCCTTTGTATGTAACTCGAATGCCAAGGGAAAACGTTGTCTATTTCTTTTTCTATCGAGGACCACTTAACATTTAAAACATGGGACTAGTTCTCCCTCCCCACTATTCATTCCCATAATCATTATAAACCTATTGTCTGTCATAAGTGGATAATGATGGCCAGTGGGGCAGAGGACAGCTTGCCTATGGAGAAAAGGGACAGAGGAGTTGAAGCAAATCATTTCTCCAGCTGTTTGGTGTTTCTTTCCCATTGATCTGCCTTGTGGCCTCTACTGATCCATCTGTCAGGCTCTTTCAGTTTGTGGCGGCACACAGTTCACCAGGGCAATCGTGCTAGTTTTCCCACTACACAGGTCCTATAGAACATCCTCATAGGCTTAACTTTTTATTCTCTTAATAGGGTTTGCTGGTGTAACAGAAAGTCTAGAAATAAGATAAAAGGGTTTAAAGCCATTCAGGGACCCAAAGCTAAAACCATATGGAAAATTCAGCAGAAAAAAATGTGTGAGGTATTTGGGAATTTTATGAACTCCAAGACCTAATCAAGCTGCTTGGAAAAACAGGGAGAGATGTAACAGATCTTTAAGAGACTTTAGTGAGATGAGTTTCCAACACAGACGCGTAGCGCTTTGGGCTTAGAACAATGTGTAGCGACAGACAGATTTCTAGATGGGAATCAAGAGTGGTTTATTTCCATTGTCTTGGAGACATGACCCAAAGATAAGAAGGAGACGTTCAGCAGAACGATAAAGACAATTTCAACTTGTTCAGGGGTTATAGAGTCACATCTGACATGCAGATTTTGGTAACTAACTCCCAAGTGAGAAGTGACTCCTTTTTTTTCATTTAATTCACTCAACTATAAACAATCCCTTTGGCATGCATATTAAGGTTGTAGAATCTTGGTACTGGAATAAAGTAAATCAATCAGCAGTCAAGCAGGAACATTGTAGAATCCTCCACTCATTCCCTAGGTAGGGAGAACCACAAGGCAGAGTGGTTGGAAGGTCTAGCCTGTACTTCCCTTTAGTGGTTCTTAAATTTTAGTTTGCATAAGAATTGTCATGTCAAGGAGTTTATTACACAAATTCATGCAGCTTGTATTTACTGGGCAGTTTTGACTAGACTTGGTTTTATTGCCAGTAGCTCTGATGAGATGTCAGTCGTGGAAAGTATGCATTCAGCCAACACCATGAATGAGATGCTTGTGTGCCCTGGTGATGTAACTGTGTTCAGGATGTGCACCCTGCCATAAGAGTGCTCCAGGTGTGGTAGGGGGAGGCTGACCAGAAGACTCAAGTGCCATGAGTGCTGTGTCTGGGGAAGCAAAGGCTCTAGGAGATTGCATTTGTGGACTGAAATTTAGAAATGCATTTCCATCTCAGTTATGCCTGACCAAGCACTGCGCCTGCGTGTTGATGTTTCTTGGAGCGTCTGATGATACTGTTTGTCTTGTGTGAAGTTCAGCCATGGGTTTCCCTGATCATTAGTAATCCGCCCAGAGAACTTGGTAGCTCACAACCTAACTGGAGGATGATTTTGCCCCGCAGAGGACTTTTGGCAATGTCTGGAGACATTTCTGACTGTCACAGCTAAAGAGGAGTATTGACCTCTAGTAGGTAGAGGCCAGGGATGCTGCGAACCATCTTACAATGTACAGGACAGCCCCACAGCAAAGGACTATGGCCCCAAACGCTAACAGTGCCAAGGGCAAGAAAACCTGAGCTAGCAACTTTCTCTTCTGAATTACATCAGTAGCAACTGTGACTATATATAGAAGCCTCAGAGCTAACTGTTCCCTCTTGGAAATATAAATTCAGGAGGCTAAAATGTGGACTTCTGGGGGCTTCCCTGGTGGCACAGTGGTTGAGAGTCCACCTGCCGCTGCAGGGGACACGGGTTCGTGCCCCGGTCCGGGAAGATCCCACATGCCGCGGAGCGGCTGGGCCCGTGAGCCATGGCCGCTGAGCCTGCACGTCCGGAGCCTGTGCTCCGCAGCGGGAGAGGCCACAACAGTGAGAGGCCCGCGTACCGCCAAAAAAAAAAAAGTGGACTTCTGAGGATAACGATGTGGATCAGATTATTCATTCTGCAGTTGTGCACCTGACTCTACCCATGGGAGCCTGGCTGCACCCTGTCTGTGCCATTTGTTAACGTGGGGAAAACTGATGAGGTCTAATTTGGCTGGTTAAGTGAGTTCCCAAGGGATGCACCCTCGCCTCTTTGCTCTCAATGGCTGCTTTGTACACTGCTCTTATGTTGTTCTCCACAGAGACACAGGGAGAACTGCATTATTCTATTCTCACCTGTTCAACAGGTTTTGTCTGAAGAGTCTTTGAGAAATAAATATCAGTTAAAAAGGAAAAAAGCACGCTTGGCCTTTGATTCCTGGAAGGCCAGATGACCTTTTTCAGTGTAATTCTAGACTATTTTGTGTAGAGTTGGGAGGAAGGTGCTCAAAATGCATTTTTATTTCTATTATCTACTCTCTTAACCACCAAGATTATGTGTTCTTTGTTTTGAATAGTGTTACCTGATATTTATACTGAGTCTGTTTTCACATTAGAACCTGTTTTCTTAACTCTTACTCTAGGAAGTGTAATTGAATCTAGATTGTGAATTGAAGTGACTTGGTACAGATAAAATACACTGTCCTTGAAATTCTCAAGTGAATTAAAAGAGTGTAGAGACTATGAAGAAGTCTGTCCCAGTGCAGATTGTCTGCTTGTATTTGTACCTATGAGATCCATAATTTATGTAGCAAGTCCCTGTTGTTGAATATTAAATTGTTTTCAAGTTTTGGGAATTACAACCAAAACAGCAATTGGCATTGTTATGGTTAAGTTAATAATTATTTCTTGAGGAAACATCCTAGAAAAGTAAAATCACTCAAAGGGAACACAAAATTTTAAGGCTTTTCGTACAGTCTGCCAAAAGTACCTCTGGAAAGTTGTACCAGTTTATACTCTGAATAGATGTACATGGACATGAACTTTCTTCTTTAGAAGTCACGACCAAGAGTTAGGGTAGGAGTGTCTCGGGGGGAGAAGAGTACGGTCAATGAACCTACCAAGTGATGATCCAACAGCTGCTGGAACTCATTCTCTTATTACTCTAGCTCTTACTTACTTGGCTTTGGCCACTCACCTGTTTCCGGAACATACAAGGCATGTTCCTGCCTCAGGGCCTTTGCACTTGCTGTTTGAGAAATAGAATATTGCCTACCATATTGGTAAACAAATGATCTAGCCACCACATTACAGCCACCCTGATTGTGAGCCCTGAGGGCATTCAGAAAGGAAACAAAGAACGCTTGCCATCTAGCAGTCATCAGACTGCAGCCAACCCCGATAGTACAGCTTGAGGAAACTCTGGATGAGGAAACACTACTGGCCCCAGATAGCTGAGGTGCATATCAAAGGAATGATTTCAGTGAGCCCAGACTCTTGCATCTTCCCATACATAGAAAAGCATTAAATTCTTTAACTTGAGATATCTCGTTTTCTTTTATTAACAGTAATCTTTGTTCTGACTTCCTGGTGTTGTTGCAAAAACTCCTATATATCCTGGCTCCCCACTTCCTCTTCAGAGCAGTTTGCTCAGGGTTATTTAAGATGCTGCCTCAGGGCTTGAAGTCCTAAGAATATCCAGTGAATAAAACATAACTCTCAACTTTTAGGTTGTGCATTTTTTTTTCAGTCGATGTGTTCCCTTGGCCTGTGACATGATTCCTTCAGGTGTCCACATGGCTCACCTCCTCACTTCTCATAGGTCTTTACTCAGATGCTGTGTCTCAGTGAAGCTTTCCCTGGTTTCCCTATTTAAGACTGCAGTCCTGCCCCTCCCACAAAGATATACTCACATGCTTCAGATTCTCCTTCCCTGATTCATTTCTGTCCATGTCCCTTGATGCCACCTAACGTGTAGATTTGCTCCTATATCCCCAGCACTGAGAACAGGGCTGGTACAGAGTAGAGCTCAATAATTATTTGTTGAACGAGCTATTGAACCACTGCTTTGAAGATTTGCTCCTGCTGGTTAGCACTCATTATCTTCACACCAGGCTGTCTTCATCATCCTTGGCCAAAGGGACAGCAGTTCTGCTTCGGGTCATTTCCTTTACTTGTCAGCTCTGGTGAAGTTAGTTATTCATATAACTGCTGGTGTTGTTATTATTAATTGCCATTAGGCTGCCATTATTAACTCTGCTATCTCTATCATCTTAGTCACGTCCAATGGCCACTGAGATCGGGGATAGTAACTGACAAGGCCCACTCTGGTTTGATAAAGAACCAAAGGCACATGTTTGATTAGCATCTTCATACAGAGATCAATTTCTGGAAAAAGACTAAGAACCCAGTAGAAAAAAGGCAAAGTATTTGGACAGTTCGCAGAAAAGTAGACATGGGACTTTGCATCTTTATATTCAACCTCTCTCACAATAAGAGAAATAGACATTGAAAGTACATTGAGGACTTCCCTGGTGGTGCAGTGGTTAAGAATCTGCCTGCCAATGCAGGGGACACAAGTTCGAGCCCTGGTCTGGGAAGATCCCACATGCTGTGGAGCAACTAAGCCCGTGCGCCACAACTACTGAGCCTGCGCTCTAGAGCCCTCAAGCCACAACTACTGAGCCCGCGTGCCGCAGCTACTGAAGCCTGTGCGTCTAGAGCCCATGCTCCACAGCAAGAGAAGCCACCACAATGAGAAACCCGCGCACCGTAATGAAGAGTAGCCCCGGCTCGCTGCAACTAGAGAAAGCCCGCACGCAGCAATGAAGACCCAACGCAGGCAAAATAAATAAATAAATTAAATAAAATAAAAAGAAAGTACATTGAGATACATTTTTTTTCAATGCATCAGGTATGCAAAAGTTCAATCTGTTGGTGAGTCTGTGTATAAAGAGGCAAACCTCATCCATTGCTAAAGGGAGTACAGATTGGTACAACTCTCACTATAGAGATATATTTGGAGATGGCTATCAAAATCTAAGACTGCCTATACTCTTTGACCCAACAATTTTACTTCTGTGAATCTACTGTAAAAATATACTTGCACATGAGCAAAATGATGTATGCATAAGATTTTTCACCAGAGGCTTGTTTATAACAGCCAAAGGTGAGAGATCACCCAGTGGCCCACGGCAGGAGACTGGTTCTTCAGATAAGATACTGGGAAGTTGCTGCATAGCACAGGGAGATCAGCTTGATGCTTTGTGATGACCTAGAGGGGTGGGATAGGCAGGGTGGGAGGGAGACACAAGAGGGAGGGGATATGGGGATATATGTATACATATAGCGGATTTACTTTGTTGTAGAGCAGAAACTAACATAACATTGTAAAGCAATTATACTCCAGTAAAGATGTAAAAAAAAAAATAAAAGGCTGATAAGCATAAAAAAAGAAATCAAATAAAATATTAAAAAAAAGATACTTCCATACAAAGAACAACTGTGTAGCTGTAGAAGGAACCAGGACACAAAATTTGTATTAATATAGAAGGATTTAGAAGATACATGACATGAAAAAAAACCAGGGTATAGAATGCTGCCTTTTATATAAAGAAAGTGGGAAATATAATATGCTTTTGCATTTGACTTACATACCTGAAGAAGTTCTGTAGCGATACATAAGAAACTAGTAACAGTGGCTAGCTGGAGGGGTGGGGATAGAAGTGGATATTGGGTGGGTGTATCGTTTCGGGAGGAGGGAGATTCTACACTGTCTTTACATGCACATACACACGCACACATGTTCAAGTTTTGAATCACATGAGTGTTTTACCTGTTCAAAAATATTAAGTTTTTATTTATTTATTTGTTTTAATTTATTTATTTTATTTATTTACTTTCGGCTGCGTTGGGTCTTTGTTGCTGCACGCAGGCTTTCCTCTAGTTGCAGGGAGCTCGGGCTCTAGAGTGCAGGCTCAGTAGTTGTGGAGCACGGGCTTAGTTGCTCCGTGGCATGTGGGATCTTCCCGGACCAGGGCTTGAACCTGTGTCCCCTGCATCGGCAGGCAGAGTCTCAACCACTGTGCCACCAGGGAAGCCCCCCAAAATATTAAGTTAAAAAAGTTATCCTAAAAGAAATGAGTGAGTCTGGGAGAGAGAGGCAGCAGAGGATAATCTTACTTCCTTTGTGTAAGCAACACTATCCATTCCAGTGAGAATTCAAGGTCTGTTCTGAATGCTGTACTAGCCGCTACAATTAATTTTCTTCGCGTCTTGTGAACTGGCCTTGGGGAGGGAGTGTGTGTGCATGTGTGTGAACCTTGGGGCATTGCGCCTTCCTTATGTAATCCTGGTTGCTATAGTGCAGAGGAGCTCTATTTGTGACACACAGAAAACACTTTAAAGATATGCTACTTCCTGGCCATGACTTCCTGGGCAATCTGTCCTTCCGGAGGCTGCTGAGCACGAGGAGTTTGCATGCACTTCTGGGCAGAGTGAGCCAGGCTCATTCAGACCCTGGGCACCATTCAGAGTAGAAGCAGGCAGTACGGGATGCCTTGCTTCCCACTGAGGACTTGGGAGGCTGTTGCCTCTCCGGGGCCTCATCTCCAACTCCAGGGCATTGGCACCTTCCCCTCCTTTGCCTTCTCTCCTCTGGAGCCACCGTGAATGGTGCAGTTGGCACCCTGTGTCTTCTGCACCCAGAGCCGTTTCTTGTACCAAAACCACCAGTGAAAACAGGAAGTGATAAAACAAAATTCGCCCTGCATCTGCACTGAGCGACTTCTCTTTCTCTTTTTGTCATTCCTCATTAGGTATAGACACGTGCGGCCATCTACACTGTAGGATCCCGCTTCCACCGGCTTTGGACATTCCGGGGATTTGCAATGCCGCCACCTGCGGACATCGTCAAGGTGGCCATAGAATGGCCGGGCGCCTACCCCAAGCTCATGGAAATCGACCAGGTTAGTAATACTGGCAGTCGTTTAGGGGTTATTTTAGTTTCCCTTCTATTCTGAATTTACACAGACTTCAGATAGCTCTTTTTTCTCCTGTTCTCTCTCTGGCTGTGTTGAAACATTGGTGCGATAATAGTTGCAGTGTAGTTTGATTTCTGTACCACATGCCGTGGCGATGGATGGGGTTTTTATACTTATCCAACATCTACTTGGAGTGTGTCAATACAGGGTTTGTGTCTGAAGCTGTGAGGGAGGCAGGAGGGACAAGAGGACTAGACACCGGGCAGTTGACACAGTGGAGGCTGTCCCAGCCTTGCCTTGCAGAGACTCATGACTATGTGCTGATCGTTTTATCATAGACAACACAAATCTTAATTTTTGGAATCACTCTTCTCTTTGGTTTTTGCATAAGCAGCCAACAAGTACGTTGCTACTTTGTCATATTAATAGTTTGGTCATGCGTGGATGGATCTAGAGACTGTCATACAGAGTGAAGTAAATCAGAAAGAGAAAAACAAATATCGTATATTAACTCATATATGTGGAACCTAGAAAAATGGTACAGATGAACTGGTTTTCAGGGCAGAAATTGAGACACAGATGTAGAGAACAAACATATGAACACCAAAGGAGGGAAGTGGCGGGGGGTGGGGGTGGTGTGATGAATTGGGCGATTGGGATTGACATGTATACACTGATGTGTATAAAATGGATGACTAATAAGAACCTGCTGTATAAAAAGAAAAAAGAGTTTGGTCATGAAATTAGTGTAGAGGGGTGGGTCTTGGATCCTAGCCAGTTGTAATTTTATTATTAGAGTAAAATGCACTCTAGGTCTAGTATATTGTCTGGTATGTAATAAATACTCAGTACATTTTTACTGAATGAAAAAATATCAAGAAGATTTTTTAAATGGTTTTACCTATAGAGGCATCGTTTAGTTTGTGTACTGTCTTATGATGTAACTCTCCTTTACTATTGATTACAGGCTATCTCAGGAAGGTGGTTTTTGTCATTGTAAATGATTTAAAGGAAAAAAAAAATTGAGGCCTAGTGTATGCTTAAGGGTTTCATGAAGCATATAGTATAGGATTCTAGATGGCTTTCTACATTTTCAAAATTAGGGTACCATGGCAACTCCACTTTTTATGTTCTTGATATTATTTTATGATCTATACTTTTCTCATCCTATTTTATGATCTATACTTTTTTTCTGGTCAGATTTTATTATCAGATTGAAGATCACTGCAAGATTTACATGGCATTGTGTGGATCCAAAGGATTCATTAGAATAAATTATAAAGGTCAAATAAGAATTAGTTGAGGGCTTCCCTGGTGGCGCAGTGGTTGAGAATCCACCTGCCAATGCAGGGGACGCGGGTTCGTGCCCCGGTCCGCCCCGGTCTGGGAGGATCCCACATGCCGCGGAGCGGCTGGGCCCGTGAGCCATGGCCGCTGAGCCTGCGCGTCCGGAGCCTGTGCTCTGCAACGGGAGAGGCCACAGCAGTGAGAGGCCCGCGTACCGCAAAAAAAATAAATAAATAAAATAAAAGAATTAGTTGAGTTTGAGCATGAATGTAAGAAAGGGTACATTTTTAGGTTTGTTTTCAAAAAAGGTGTCATCAGACCAGCATGTCATAGTCATTTTAACTGTTCTCTGAGGCAGATTTTGTTGACTTCAGAAGCAACCCATGAAAGTAGAGAAGCCCGCCCAGTAATTTTATATACATTTGTGTCAGACAACAGTTGTTTACCTTTTTTTCACATGCTGTTTGAGGGAGGATGTGTTGAATGTTACTTTAAAATATGGCTAGACTACTTGGTGAAGACTAAATGTTGTTAAGATTAGGTTTGTCTACAACCCAAGAGAACAACGGTTTCAAAGAGATAGAAGTTGGCCTCTCAAGTCCACCTGGCAGTCCTGGGCTGGCATGATGCTCCAGTGTCATGGACCCAGGCCCCTTCTGTCTTGTTGCTTTGCCTTCTCCATAGGTGGGGCTGAGGACCAGTTGCTTGAGCGTCACCTGAGAGCTCAGTAGATATGCCCTGAGAGCTCAGTAGATATGCAGAGTCTCAGACCCTACCCAGACCTTCTGACCCAGATGTGCATTTTAACAAGATCCCCAGGGGATTTACTTATTAGTTAAGTCTGAGAAATGCTGAGCTGGATACCAGGTACCCAAGCCCAAGGCCACATCAGAACCACCTGGGGCCCTTGTTCAAATGTTCTCTGGGGCTGGGGCCCCAGAGATTCTAAGTCAGTGGTTTAGGTAGACTATTTCCTTTTGCTTCTGCCATGGCCCAGGGTGTTTGGAAACCTCTGCTTTAAGACAGTAGCTCTTGACATACTCTTAGGGGCCTGTGGAGTCAGTATCTTGTTCCTGCCTTTGGGGATGGCCTTTGCTGTATGTGTGTCTTAATAATTTTTTTTTAATATTCTTTTTATTTTGGAACAAGTTTAAATTTATAGACGAATGACGAAGATTGTATAGAGAGTTTTTGTATACCCGTCACTCACTTTCTCCTGATGTTAACATCTTAATATAACTGCGGTACATTTGCCAAAACTATGGTAGGTTACTAGTAACTGAACTACAAAATTTATTAGGACTTCATCAGTTTTTCCTCTAATGTCCTTCTGTTACAGGATCCAGTGCAGGAATACCAACTGCATTGTAATAGTCATCACGTTTCCTTTGTCTTCTTCCGTCTTTGACAGTTTCTAAGTCTTTCCCTTGTTTTTCATGGCCTGATAGTTTTGAAGAGTAACTAACTTTACTTCAGTACAATTTCACACACAGAAATGACAAGAATAGTACAATGTCTACCTTTTATCTAGATTCACTAATTATTAATATTTTGCTTCATTTGCTTTATTGTTTTTTCTCTCTCTAGTATACCTATCCCCTTTTGAACCATTTGAGGGTGACTTAGGAACATCATCTCCCTTTACCCCTAAATACTCAATGTGTCCTTCTTAAGAACAAAATCATTCTCTTACATAACCACAGTCTCTTTAAAGAAACCAGAAAATTGAACATTAGTTCAACATTATCATCTAATTCAAAGCCCAAAGCCCATATTCAAATTTCATCAAGTATCTCAATAAGGTCCTTGATAGGTATTTTCTTCACAGTCTGTTATCCCTCCAGGATCATGTATTACATTTATTGCCATGTCTCTCTGGTTTTCATGGATCTAGAATGGTTCCTTAGTCTTCCTTCATCTTTTGTGACCTTGATAGTTTTGTAGAGTACAGGACAGCTGTTTTGTGGAATGTCCTTCAGTTTGGGTTTCTCCGATGTTTCCTTCCAATTAGATTCAGGTTTTGCATTTTTGGCAGACAGGCAAGAGAGATGAAGTTGTGTCCTCTTCAGGGCATCATATCAAGAGGCACATAAAGTTTCCTTGTCTCCTTCTTGGTGATGGTTCTAGATTTATACATGATAATATTGCGGTCCATAGAAGTTAGATGATTTCCTAGTCATTGAGACCAGGACACAAACCCAGGCCTCCTGTACTTTGAAGACTGAACTTTTAAACCATTGACTAAATTGTAGGGCTCCTGCTAATGCCGTATGGCGACCTCCACAAAGAGTTAGAGACCCAGTCCCTTTTTGCCCTGCAGCCGCTGAAGTTGGAGAGTGGCAGTGTTGGTATCAGGTGCTGTTTCTTTTTTCTTTTTCAGATTTATTATTTATTTATTTATTTATTTATTTTATTTATTTTTGGCTGCGTCGGGTCTTAGTTGCAGCACGCAGGATCTTCGTTGAGGCATGCGGGATCTTTCATTGCGGCGCGCGGGCTTCTCTCCAGTTGTGGCGTGTGGGTTTTCTCTCTCTAGTTGTGGCACACGGGTTCCAGAGTGTGTGGGCTCTGTAGTTGTGGCACATGGGCTCCAGGGCGCATGGGCTGTGTAATTTGTGGCGCATGGGCTCTGTAGTTTGCAGCTCACATGCTGTCTAGTTGAGGCACGTGAGCTCAGTAGTCGTGGCGTGTGGGTTTAGTTGCCCTGCAGCACGTGGGATCTTAGTTCCCTGACCAAGGATCAAACCCACGTCCTCTGCATTGGAAGGCAGATTCTTTACCACTGGGCCACCAGGGAGGTCCTCAGGTGCTGTTTCTTGATCGAGTTGGAAGTTGGCACAAGAATTGGAAATGTATTTGCACAAACAAGGAAGACGTGAGCAGTGATTATTACTGGGCTTTTCTCCTAATCTTCTACCTTGTTCAATAAAGGTCACACCACCTGTTTCTCTCCCATTGCACATTACCTTTGCTCTTAGCTACCATTTCACTAAAAGGAATTTCTGGAAGTTGGGTCAGGCATGGCTGCCCCATCTTCTCCCCAAACCTCCAGTACTACCCCTCCACTTGTCACACTGTGTTGTCCTTGTCAATCAGCTTAAGCCAGTGGTCCTCAACCTTGTGTGTGCCCAAGAGTCACCCGGGGAGCTGGTGAGAAACGCACATCCCCAGCCCAGCTGCAGAGACTGTGATTCTGCCGACCAGGGATGGATCCTTAATCTGGTTTGTGACGAGCATTAGGTGAGTCCAAAGCAGGGCCTCCCACATTGCATCATGCAGGGGCTCGTGAGAAGCAGCCATGAGCCCGAGTTACTCCATTTTTGAATACTGTTTCTCTAGTGCCTGGTGAACAACCTTCCTTAAGGAGTGAATATTTAATTAATGAATAACCAGGAGAGGGGGCTTCCTGAGTGGGATCAGTTCTGCTCAGCCGGTGCCCATGAGGTTCAAGGGGATGTCTGCTTGGAGTGGATTGGTTTATCTTCCTTCTGAATTTTGAGGAGACAATTCTGTGTTTCCACTCCACAGGAATAGCCCCGAGGAGCTTCTCACAACTGGAGTTTGCTGTGTCATATGAGGCTCTCGAAAGAGCTGTCAGCTAGCTCCTTTGTTCACAGCGGCAGCCTCTGCTCCTGCCTTCACTGTCTGTTGTTGGCTTTCAACCTCAAGAGCCCCTTGAGGCTGTAGGTGATGATTGTCTGGATACACAGAGCCAAAAAGGCTCCCCATCCACTCTTCCTGTTAACCTACTATTTTTTGAACAGCGTATTTCTTAGTCAAGAGTGTTGGCCCTGGAGCCCCTCTTTCTGTGAGAACCCAGTTAGCCTCCATGAGCCTTGGTATCTTGGCCTGGTCAAGTCGAGATAATAATTTCCCACTTCTATGATGGTTGTGAAGATTAAAGAAAATATATGAAAAGAATATAGGACACTGCCAGCTCAGAGTAATTACTCAGTAAAGGCATTATTGCTGCTGGTTTAAGCAAGTCCTCATGAAATTAGAAAATTAGATGCTCTCATTTTTGTTTTTACTTGCCCTTCCATCGTGCACAGTTTTCCACCTTTCTCCTTTCTCTGCCTAGCTTTGTAAATGTCTAGAAGGAGAAAAAATTAAAGGGCAAGTGGGAGGGAGGCATCAGCTAGTAATAAAAGAGCATGCTAACTGGACATGCAGCCAATTCATGCTATGGCATATTCACTGGCTCCCTAGTACTCCTCCACAATATTTTCTCCCATCTCTTGGCCACCCACCAATATTCTGGGAAGCAGCCCCTCTGTTCCTTGCACATGCTCTTTGGTCCTCCAGTCCCTCCTGCCTCTGTCCTCCCCCCACATGCCTTTCTTTACGAGGAGTACATTGAAGCCAGAAAGCCACTGTTCCTATCCATGCCTCAGAAGTTCTCTGCTATGTGTTTGCACACCTCCACAGACCACTCGATGCCTTTGTCTCCTGTCATGCTGTCTTGCTTTTCCACTGCCAGCAGAGGAGGGAAGACGTGTCCCCACTCTCTTCCTAAGGCATTCAGCCTGTCCCAACCCCCATCTCTTTTGCTCCACCTGTGTTTTGACTTGTCCTCTCCCCTTACCTGAGGCTTTGCCCATCAAAATCCCCTTCATTTGTTCTTTTCTCCTCTGCTTTCAACAGGAAGCTCTTCTATACCTACCTTGGAAAATCCTCCTCTTGACCTAGTAACTCTCTTGCTGGAGTATAATTTATTTTCTGTCTTTCCATTCCAAGCCGATCTAAGTGCTGTCAGTATATGTCATCCATGTTGCTTTGGAATCTACTTAATCTTAGGATGAATAACAATTTCCCTCCCTCTGGTGTTGCTGTCTTTGATGGCACCTATGCCCTCCCGTTTGCTAAATCGAGTGGTCTTCACTCTGTCTTGGTGTCACTCGGCAAAGCTGCTCGTTCGTATCTTCTTGAAACTACCCCCCTCCCTTCATTAAGCTTCAGTTCTGAGATTCTCCCTCCTTGTCTGATTAGTCTTTGTGGGTTTCCTGCATGGTTCCGTGTCTTTCTCCTTCTTTCTAAATCAGTCACGACCTCAGTGCTTAGCCCTCTGGTCTGCGTGTTCACCAGTGACACTCGTTGGCTCAGATTCCATGTTCTTTCATGGCTTTAAGTGTAACTTCTCTCTGAATAATACCAGCTGTGGTCACCGGCTTGTCCTATTAACTGGTCATCAGTTCATCTCTCTGTTTAATGGATGCATTATTTTCCTCTATAAACCTTCAGCTGCCTACAGAATTCAAGCAAATGGTTGGTAGAACTGCTCATATGTGAACCTGAAGGAAGGGAGTCTGATAGGTATTACCAACTTTTGGAAGTTATTTCATGTAGAATGGGGTTCATTAGATATGTTATTTATGGCCCCAAGTGTACAAACTCCATCCTCTCCATACAGCAAGATAGATCTCATCTCTAATCAAGAAAAGCCAGCATGGGCCATCTTGGCAGGCAAGGAGCCCTGATCATCTCTCTTACTTGGGCATCGAACACTTGGGCAGACTGCTATGCTGCAAGTTCAGGCCCAGAAAGGATGATGGGAGGAGATGCACGGTTTTCAACCTTAGTTCTGCAGATCCTTCTCAAATGGTTCAGGGGTGAGGGGTGTGTGCCATGGGCTTCCAGGCTCTCCACGCTCACTCCTGCCACAGCAGCTGCTATTGACCTCTTTTCATTTTTAGATGCTTTGGGGAAAGAGTTTGTTCGAAGAAAGTATACCACAATTAAAAGAAAAAGTCACGGATGATTCTTGAGCTTTCTAGTATCCCTGAGACTTGAGTCAGATTCCTTAGCTTGCCTTCATGTCCTGCCATGATTTCCCTTTACATTATCCCAGGTTCAGGGTATTTGCAGGTGCTGCGTGCAATTCTCAAGTACCCTCTTGCTTTGTAGAAGCTGCCCCTTTAAGAGTCTGTCCCTGCACATTTTTGCACTTTTTTTTTTTTCATGTCTGTAGTTTCTTTCTAACAGCCAGCCTGCTTGGATTCCTCCTGCCGTCTCTTCCCCTCTCCGCTCCTCTAAATCCTGGCTTTGCTAGCACTGCGGAGAGCCTTCTTTCTGCTCAAGTCTTTTTTGATCATGTAATGTAGTTGTTTCTCCATCCTTCTTATACCGTTTTCTTTGCCTGTAGATTTTATTTACAGTTAATATAACCTGTGCCTGATATTATTTACATGTGTCCATGTCTTTTGAAGTAGATTATAAGATGTAGATTATAAATAGATTATAAGTTGTTATTATAAGCTCTTGGTGGTCAGCCTGATTTACATACTACATTTGTATCCTGTGGTCCGTCACAGTGGTCTCTGTTTATGTGGGTCTGCTTTTGGCTTGAATTGTGAGTAGTAAAGATAAGAATAAAACACTGGTTATTCTCCATTGTCCAAACAGAAAAAAATTACAATAGCACTCCTTCTCGTACATGGTTGCGGATTTTATTTTTCTCAAAGAAACATAGATGCATGTGTTTTTAGGCAGGCATGTACAAAATGATTGACTACAGTTTTCCCTCAGCTCTCCTATTTCTGTAATATATTTAAGATATAATTCAATACATATAAATTTGATTTACCCATAAAGCTCACTCATTTTTAAAGCTCAATACATAAAGTACATTGAAGTTTTTGTGCTTGACATAGGAGTTTAACTCATTCTATACCTAACACTAGTAGTAGTAGTAGTAATAATAGCATGTACCATCTAATCAGCACATATTATGTGCCAGGCACTGAGTTAAGTGCCCTGCACAGAGTATTTCATCCCCTTCCTACAGCCCAGCAAGGCAGGCTTTATACTTCCCAGTTCATAATTGTTCAGAGGCTCAGTGAGTTGCCTGAGATCACACAGTTAGGCAGCTACTGATTTGAGTCTAGCACTGGGTGACACTAAAACCCAGACAGTTGGTACTAAATCATAAATCTGTTCAGTAGTTCTTTTTTTATTTCATTTCAGCTTTATTGAGGTAGAATTGACATATGGTGAGAACAATTGAGTTTTACTCTCTTAACAAATTTAAAATCATACAATACAGTATTATCAACGACAGTCACCATGTTTTACATTAGATCCTCAGGCCTTGTTCATCTTATAGCTGAAAGTTTGTATCCTTTGACCAACCTTTCCATATTTCCCCTACCTTCCAGCCTCTGGCAACTACTTTTCTACTCTACTTCTATGAGTTTGATTTTTTTTTTTGTAGATTCTACATATAAGTGATACTAGATGGTATTTTTCTTTCTCTGTCTGGCTTATTTCATGTGTTTGGTAGTTCTCTTCGAGTCTTTCCATCTCTTAGGGCTCAGTTTAATGGTGGTTTGAAGAGATGCCTATGCCACTGCCAGCTTGCCTGCTGCATCCACTGACAATGTGACTTCCAGGGACATGTTGTGTTATGAAAGCCAAGATGGTATTACCTTAAAAGTTAGGGAAAATATAGCGAGTGGTCTGGGTTATTACAGAAGGAGCCCACCTGAAGTGAGACAGAGCCTTGAAAGGCAGGTTTCTTTGGGGCTGGAGACTGGGAGAGGCAGGCTGGCCTGGTGCTTATGGGCATGGACTTTGGGTGGACTTATTTGGACTCAAAATCTGGGCTGCCACTACGTGCCGTGTGACTGGGGACAAGGCCTCCTCCTTTGTAAGGAAGAATTGTCAATATTTATACATCCTTCCTGGCATTGTGGGGATTCGGTGAGATAATCACTCAGCGCCCTGCTTAATAATAGAAACCATTAGGAGCCAATTATGATTTTTTTCAGTCATACATAGAATAGAACAAGTTTCTTATGTTTCAAGCAAGACTGGAACCAATAATACAAACTTTTCCTTAAATGCATTAAAGTTAGCTCTTCAGCCTGAAAACCCATAATTCCCAAGACACCTAAGTATTGAGAGCCTGGTGAACTAAAATGACAGTTGAGCTCCAAATAAAGAGTCTTGAATTCAGATGCAATCACACAGAATATACAATTTGAGTGTATTTAATACCACTGAACACTATGTTTAAAAATAGTTAAGATTGTAATTTTAATGTTATGTATATTTTACCACAATAATAGTAATAAAAAATCCCATAGAATCAAGAAAATGAGACTGAATTTCTGGAAAGTGAAGCTCCAACCTTGCCCTGCAGAAATGATAAGTCATGTAATTTTTCTCGACTGTTCTTTCCTAAGTGGTTGGATTACATCAGGATTTCTCAACTTCAGCACTATTGACATTTTGGACTGCATAATTCTGAGTTTTGAGGGCTGTCCTGTGCATTGTAGGATTTTAGCAGTATCCTGGCCTTTACCCACTAGTTGCCAGTAGCATTCCCTTCCCCGGTTGTGACAACCAAAAATGTCTCCAGACATTGCCAGTGTCCCCAGGGTGGGGGACAAATTTCCCCTTGTTAAGGATGGACTAAATCAGTGGCTCCCAGGCTTGGTTCTACATCTGAATTGCTTATGAAGCATATTGAACACACAGAGAGGATTATTTGTAGGTGTGGTTCAAGGCCTGGGAATTCCTGTTTTTTTCAAGCTCCATGGCGATACTGATGCTCTTGGACCCAGATTTAGAAATTACTGTCTCTACACCCCACTACATTTTTAGCTGTATCTGTTTGTGATACCTCTGGCTCCCACAGTAACGTTTAGGGAGTACCTCAAGGCTTCCATCAGTAAAATGGTCCTAATGGTTCTTCACCTTTAATTACTCTACAGAGAGTATGAACATAACACCTTCAAGAGCTTCTTCTGCTCCACTTAAGAAAGCCTGGGTGATGTTGCCCTGCTACTTTCTGTGCTGTCATAATCAGGTAGAATGATATTGGGACAGGAATAGTCATTGCTCATCTGATTTTTGCAACTGTTGGATTTGGTATTGTAACAACTATTTCTTTTTTAAAAAATTTATTTATTTTATTTTTGGCTGCTTTGGGTCTTTCCTGCTGCACGCAGGCTTTCTCTAGTTGTGGCGAGCGGGGGCTTCTCTTCGTAGCGGTGTGTGGGCTTCTCATTGCGGTGGCTTCTCTTGTTACGGAGCACGGGCTCTAGGCTCACAGGCTTCAGTAGCTGTGGCTCGCGGGCTCAGTAGTCGTGGCGCACGGGCTTAGTTGCTCCACCGCATGTGGGATCTTCCCGGACCAGGGCTCAAACCTGTGCCCCCTGCATGGGCAGGCAGATTCTTAACCACTGCGCCACCAGGGAAGCCCCTGTAACAACTATTTCTTAAACTTCCTTTACTATAAAGTGACAGAAGTACTTCCCTGTCTGGTTTTAGCTCTGTCCCTTTGTATGTGAGAGTGTATGTAACTTCATAAACTCTTAGTTTGCCATGCTTTGGAAGAGAAAGACAGAAAACATATGTCTCCCGTCAGCTGAGCACCCAGTTTAATTGCACAGGAATGAACTCTAGTGTTCTGCTTTTTCTTCTGAAAATGAACTACAGATTTCAGTTTGCTTTCTGGGTAGGAAGGGGTAATAGTCTCCTCCATTCTATTTCCCTTCCCCAACTCTGTCACTAAGAGCACATAGGGTAACTCAAGACAGAGCCTTTTATCAACCGTGTTTTCTTGAGATTTTGGTGACTAAGACATCTCACATTTCTAGAACCTTTTGTGTGTGTCACACTTTGTACTTCATTTTCCTGTTAGGTCAACTGGCAGTTTGTGGTGGGGTATATAAATATGTAGATTTCAGCGTTAAGCAGGACTCTGGGTTCCCAGAAAAAGGTGTTTTGTTCTACAGAAAGGCAGCTTGTACTTTGTCTCTAGGGGTATATAGACCTGTGCAGTGTGCCCAGAACTGCGAGGGAATGAGAGCAGCCTCAGGGAAAGAAAATATGTGCTCTTCTAGGTTGTTTTTTCTAGAATTAACATCAGATGTACTTGCGGGTCCTCTAACTAAGTCAGCGGTACCAGCGTGGCACTGGACAGCCTCCCCTGCAGCTCCCAAAGTCTCTCAAATAGCACGTCCTGTGAGGGTTACCTCCTAAATGATTCTTGATTCTGTCCACCTTTTCTCCATCCTCGCTGCCACTGCTCTCGCTTGTCTCCGCGTACCTCCTCAGCTGGCCTCCCGGTCACCACTCTTACTTCCCCTCTGATGCGTTCTCCCAGGCATTCTGCAGTGACTTTCCCACTGCACTTAGAATAAATTCCAGACGTCCTTGCTGTGGTTATTAGGACCCTGCTATCCTTAGCTCTTGCCTACATCACCAGCATTGCTTAGAGTCAGTGTGGCTTCCCCCAAATTCCTCTGTCTTGGTTCTCATTATAATTGACTTTTTTCCTTTCATGAATGCATAGTTCTCAGAGCCTTTACAAATGTGATTTTTCTCTTAACTGGAAATTACCGCCCCTTCATTTCTCTGCTTATCTAACTCCTGTTCACTCTTCATCCCAGATGAAGAGTAAGCTGCTTAAGTCTTCAGATTTCTCAGATCAGACGAAGGCCCTTGTTATATGCACTTGTAACATCGTATATGCGTCCACTTATTCATGGTGTGATGTTCTGCACGGGCCAAGTGTGTTCCCAATGCCTAGGACAGGGCCTGATATGTGGTAAAATCATAATAATGTGAGCAAAGGAAATAGGTGATGTTCGTACTTTTTCTGTCCTATGATGCAATTAAATATAATTAGGAAAGGAGTGGCCCTGGTGAGAAGAACACCCCTTTCCTTGTTCCCACCATGCATTCTAAATATATTATTACATCTTATGAATTGACTTTATGAAGCTCTATTTTTGTCCTTCCATCAAAGTCATCCATAATCAAAAGACAACCAAATGACTTTGAGATAAGCTGTATCAATTTTCAAAATGATTATAGATGGATCATTACCCTGGGACAAGTTTGTGGTGATCTATTTGCATTCATCAGCCTCGTCACCGTAAGATGCTCATAATTTCTGCTGTCACTTCATTCTTGACCTCCTGACCCATATAAACAACTACCTATCTGCTTACTTGTCATGCCCATCTGGATGTCCCTTGCACCTCAAACTCAACATATTCAAAACAGTCCTCATTGTTCCTTCCAACCCCAAGCCTGTGCAGTTTTGCTTTTCTTCATATTTTCCTTTTCTCAGTGACATATGAACGTACACCCAGTTTACTGAAGCTGAAATTACATGTCTTCCTAGACTCTTCTCTTTCCCTCAGCTTTTCTGTCCTATCAGTTACCTCAGAAAACTTACCTGCATCTGGTCCCTCTTGGTCACACCTGCTGCTGCTGCTGTAGGTGGCCCTATTCCCTCTGGTCAGTGTGGAGGAACATAGAGATCAAGGGAGGACTTAAAAATAAGTGTGTCATAGATCCTCAAAGGAAGAACTTTAGAAGAGAGAGACTAGTATCTACACAAACAGGAAATTATGCACACAAAGTAGGTAGACATAAATTGAGAATAGAGGAATATGAGAAACAATGAAAAATCTCAGAAATAAAAAATATACATATGGTAAGTAAAATGTAAAAAGAAAAAAACCTACAACAAGAAAAAAACAATAAAACACATAGAGTTACTCTACAGTGGATTTGGCTAGAGAGAGAACCAGTAACTTGGAAGATGAAAGTAAGGAATACATCCAGAATATATTCCAAAAGATAAGGAATGAAAAATATATTTGAATGTGAAGTTGTGTTGAAAGGACACGTGAAGAAGTTCCATCCTATGTTTAATTGACAATCCTGTTAATGAAGAACAAGAACGGAAGGAATGGTGGAGAGGTGATATTTGAGGAGATCCTGGCTAATATCTTACCTCTGGAAGTGAAAGAAATTCCATAGGGGCTCTGGATTTGGCTGGTTGGATGGATAGAGGCTCTGCCGTGAGGAGTTGTACGGACTTAATACTCTGTCTAAGAGTCATGAAAAAAGGGAAGGTTTCTAAGCAGGGGAGTGACATGGTATGATTTGTACTTTTGGAAGGTCAAAATTTGAGAATTGTTTTGTGAAGGTAAAATGAAATAAGAGAGACTAAATAAGTTAGACAGCTCTTGCAGTAGCCCAGGTGAGAAATAGTTATTATGTCATGGCCTAGGATAGTGACAGAGGAGACAAAAAGAACTCAGACGTATGTCTCATCAAGACGTATGAGAAGATTAAATTGACAGGAAATTGGTGATTGGGAGGTAAGCGAGAGCAAAATGTTAAGGATGATAATGAGATTTCTTGTGAACAACTGGGCAAATGTTGGTGACAGCTACCGAGATAGAAAACACTAGTGGAGGAATATTCAGGTGGAGTCACATCCTTCATGGAACACTTACAAATGGGTACAGGAAAATACGGCAGCTTATCCATATGGTTGGACTTCCTTTCAGATTTCCTTTGTGTTTTGATACACTGGCCAACTTGTCTCTTGACCTCCAGTGTAATCACCTGTCATTAGAAAATGCACATTTGATTGTGTCACTTTCCTGCTTAAAAACCTATGATGAGTCCAAATTGTCAAGAGTTAGTCATTTTTGGCCTCCAGCTTGCCTTTCTAGCCACTTTCTCTCATTCACGCATATGACATTGTCAGCTCCTCCATATGCAACATGAACATCCACTTACTGTGCCTTTATGGGTGCCCTAAGTAATCCAAATAGCAACTATTTTTAATTGCTTCTCTGTACCCATGGGCAGAATAAAGAAGTTTAGAGAGTAACCTCTGAGGTTGACTTGGCAGGACTGAAGAAGAGCAAACAACATGAAGGAGAGGGAAGACGTAACATTGATTGCAAGGTTATTTTCCGGCAGACTAGAAAAAGACGACTAAAAGTTGAAAAGTGAAAAGAATTTTGGAGCAAGATTTGAATTTGAGGTTATGGAAGGATACACGCTCCAGTTAAAATGGCCTGAGACCGAAGGGGACTGTGGAGAAGTCAGGGCTGGAGGTGTTGATTTGAGCGTCAGAAGTGAGAAGAAAGCTGGAGCAGAGAGTTCTTCCCCTGGATATCAGAAGTTTCAGTGTTGACTTGGGAGTTCATCATAATTTATGTGGATAGTCCATGAAGCAGGATCATCTACTATTCTCATGGAAGTGCTACAACATTGAGCCTTAAGTAACATTTTTCAAAAGCTCACTATGTGCCAGGAATTAAGAGGCCCAGGATTTCATTGCCTTCCCCTCAGGTGTTAGCTCTGGGCCCTTGGGCTTGTTGTTGATGGTTGCTAGTACTCCAGATTTGGGACAGAGTTAAAGAGCAAGGGTTCTGGGTTTATATAGGTCTGGGTTCAAATTCTGGCTTTGCCCCATATGCTGTGAGGCTTTGAGCAAGCTACTTAACATCCCCAGATCCTCATACAGTTTTCTCATTTTTAATGTAGACTTAGTAACATCATCTTGTAGGGGATATATGGTAGTCACTCAATAAATAGTAGCTACTGCTATTATCATTATTATCAGAAGGGCTAGCCAAGTGGTGATAGATAATGAAAGTCTGGGTTGATGATATGTCAAAGGTAGGGGAGTTTTAGAAAGTGCATGAGGTTGTGGCCATTGTTTGGATATTCCAGACCCTTCCAGAAGAGCCTGTTTTATTGTTCTTTAAGGCTGTGGTTTAGCCTCAGGTTGCTGTGGTCACATTCATGGGACATATATTTGAGACTTGGAAGCTTACTTCCTCCACTACTTGCTGGCGGATATCTCAGCACATCCATTAGCACTCTAGAAAGAAGGATGAATAGGCATTAGTGCATCCACTCACAAACAAAGTAAAGCAGCTACATGGCAAAGTGAGACAAGTAATAAAAGGGGACAAAAAGCCCTAAATTAAAAAAGTAAACTCACTTCTTAGTACTCCCTTTGCCACTAGTTCCTCTTAGTATTCTTTGACAGCTGTCTTACACCCAATCTCAGTTTCTTCTCAGTTGATAAACCTTCATAATCCTGTGTTTAAATTGAACTTGAACGCTACTTTGCCTTCAGAGCTTATCTGGCTTTTTCATATCTACCCACCTGGTCTGATATCACCCTGTCCATCAGAGTCGGCAGTCATTTCTGTTTATCCTACCGAACCTGTCTGACTTTTTTACTTTCATACCATGCACATAAATACAATTGACCTTCCACATATGAACTTGACACAAACAAGGAGACTAAGCCCACAGGAGTGAAGACAGGCAAACCTTAAGACCTGAACTGAGTCACAGTGTGAGTCACTCATTTCCACATAAAAAAGGACACTTGACTCAAGTTGTGGTGGAATGAAATGGCCTGCCAGCCAGGCCTGAGTCATCTGGGAGTACTTCTTGGAAAAGACGGACATTGAGGAAGGTAGAGAGGGATATAGGAATTGGGAAATTTGTTGTTTTTGCTGCCTGAGATATTGAAATTTGGAAAAAGATTTTATATCCATAGCAACATTGATATTAGGACAATGTAAAATAGTCAAGGACAAGGAAGGAGACTCAGAATAGATAACTGATATGAGTAGGGCTTTATTTTTGCATTGTTCATCTCTACATTTCTGTCCTTTTCTAAAATTGCAGTTTCCCTTCCAACTGAAGGGGAACACAGTTTCTACTGAGTAGAAGTGTATCACAATTCCTAAAAGAGAAAGAGGGGTTTCTATTCCTCTTTAACCCACTAATACGGGAGAGTACTAATTATTTTTTGTCTTTGCTCACTTACATAGTCCAGTGATGTTTATGATGCAAAGATTGTACTTTGTCTCGCTGAATCTAATATTTAATTAGTTTCATGAAGCTTGAAACAAATCATTTTTAGTAAACCATTTAGACACAAATCATTCGTCAAGAAAAAGGTGGCATAGCCTGTCATCTTTCAATTTTTAAAATTAATGTGATACATAGTTTTACTACTTTGGAGATGTAGTTGTGAGCTCCCCCCTTTGTCATTTCTGACAGTCCCTGAAGTCTTGTGTCAGTGATTCACATTGGAACTGTTGTCAAAATACTTGCTTTCCAAGAACCAGCTAAATTTGCCTCAGGAAAGTGTGGTTTTTGTCGTTAACTTTCAGATTATTTAGGCAGCTATTAAGAAAACAGAATATGCATACACACCTCTCGGGACACATTGGATTCCTCCATACTAAAGGTATATGGCTCAGAAGCATGCAGAGTAGTCACCGGGCTCAATGGAGGAGGAATAACGCTGTTGTAAAATGACTGGTGTCATTGACACAGTGTCAGGAGGCACCTCTGGGAACCAGAAGGGTTATTGCACATGACATTTTCTCCAAGTCACATTCTAGGCTAAGTCGTAGTAACCACGCATATCCCTTCTCAGAGGTGTCCTGACGTTTAGAAGCTGGGTTTCTTTTCTTTCTGGGCCAACATTACTCATAACTGCTGTGCAGAATATGTTCAATGAATTTCCATCTATAAAAGCAAAGTAAAATCCCAAGTGCTGTCTAACTGTCAAAATAAAGCAGCTGTCACATTCTTTTAAAGCACTAGAGAAAGGCTTTTTAATAGTCTGGGACCAAAAACTTTAAGTCTTTGTGGAAAATGGTTTTGCAATTACAGGGCTGTATGACAATGGCACCACTCAAGGGCAGCTGCATGGTGGTGATGAGGGATTGCTCCTGTCTTCCTCTTGCTGTCCGTCTTCCATCTGTAGCTCCTGCCTGAGCTCCAGAGGCAGTCGGAAGAGACCAGAAGAAAGGGAAAGAAGCTAAAAGTCTGAAAAAAGAAGTGTTCTTGATCAAAAAATGTTCATTCATTGCACCCTTGTGGCCTAGCAGCCACTCGCTTGGGAGGTGACAGAGGTGTCTTTGCCTCCTAACGAGTATAATCTAGTTAGCAGAAGAAAGGAAAATGAGTTGAAGAATAAAGAAGAGGATGAGATGAGTGCCAAAGGCAGCGCTGGGAGTTGGAGTCACTTGAGGAAGAAGGAAGAATTGGATACTCATTCATTCATGTATTTAATTTCTTTAACCAACTTTTAAAAAAAGTACCTGCAAAGCATCCAAGCAGGATTTAAGAGATGAAAGAACCTATTCATAGGTAACATTTATCCAATGCCTTGCTATGTACCAGGTGCAATTTCAAGGGTTTTACATACATCCGCTCAGTTAATCTTCACTACCCTACAATGTGCAAGATACTGCTTTTATTTTCAGAAAAGAAAATGGAAACATTGAGAGGAGAAGTAAAAAGCCCAAAGCTACAAAATTAGGGACTGCAGAAGTTGGGGTTCAACCCCAGGAAGTCATTTTCTAAAGTCATTCAAGTGCTCATAGTTGGGGGAAGGTATAGAAAAGCTAGTTGATAAAAATTCAGCATTCAAAATGCTTTTCTGGTGTCCCTTCACTTACTGTCATCTCATAAGCATTTTCCCCCTCATGTCTTTAAAAACGTTTGAAATAAATAAGATTTCAGTGAAGCCAAGCTTTCTTTTTTGGGATGATGCTCATAGTAGGACAGACCTGGGCCTGAGAAGTAGATGTCACTGGTGGGAACTGCAGCCCACAATCCATAGTTGCTGACAGGCGTGTGTCACATCGGATGGGGAAGCTACCAGCCTCCATGGGCTGGTGTCAAGGCATCAATGTGGGCAGCAGCAGACTTGAGAGCTCCGAGGTGAGCATTTGGCCTGGGTAATATCCCCAGGCCGGGTGCCCTGCCAATGGGCAGAAACAGGTGGTTGAACAGGAACTGCTTAACTCATCAAGGAGGGGACACTGATGAGGGACAGCAGGTGGATCGTGTCCGGAGAACATGCCTCAAGGCATGTGGGACTCCACAACCTCCGAAATAAACAACTGGGGACTCCCAAGGATGTTTCCTCTTGGGGTTCTCTCATGCCTGAAAGCAACCATGAGCTTTGGGTGGGAGAGTGATCATTTTTTTTTTTTTTTTTTAAGAGATGAAAAGGAGGCGGGGGAGGATCTGGTTTACTGAGGAAGAAGATGAAGTGTTAATCTTGAAGAGGTGGCAGGACATCCACCAGGGGTTGTTGGGAATGGAGGACCAGACCTTAGAAGAAGGGTCACAGTGAGTGACATGGATTCAGGAATTTATGACATTGGCATTTCATTAAAGGCAGGAGAGAGTTTAGAAAGGAAAGTGAAGGATCAACATCCACTTTAAGGATTAGGTAGAAATAGTATATATTCTTTTCTCTCTCTAATCCTTAAAAAAAATCTTTTTTTTTTTCTTACCCAATTGCAGTAGGTTTAATAGTGGACCCAAAAAGTATGTCCAAGTCGTAACCCCCAGAATATGCAAAGGTGATCTTATTTGGAAAACGGGTTTTTGCATATTTAATTGTGGATCTTATGATGAGATCACCCTGGATTTAGGGTGGGCCCTAAATCCTCCTTATAAGAACAGGAGAGAAGACCATATGAGGACAGAGGCAGACTTGTAGATCACAAATGAATTGCTGGGGAATTTGGCCTTTCTCAGGAATCTAGGTGATTTTATGAAAAGTAGATAAATCTTTTTGTAAAGGAAATTTGCTTTCTGGACTTACTCTTTGATAAATTAAGTTGAATAACGGAATCCTTTTGGAGAATAAGAGTAAAAATAAAAAGGGAGGAATAAATCTCCCCAAAAAAACGACAAAAAAAGCTTACCCCTTGAATAGAACTGTTGGCACATGGTACCTTTCCAATCAAATTCATATGGAAATGCATATTTTGACAAATAAAAATTTTTGTGCCATCATTAAGATTTTCCCAGATTAATATAAAGGGAAGAAATACTTTCTCATGCTGCAGGATGACCTCACCGTTGCTAAAGGGAACGGGGTAGAGAGTGCACATAATCCCCAATCCCCTGCACAAGGAAATCTGGTAACTGTCTAACCCTCTGGGTTATCCTTAAAAACATTCCTGCTCTTCCCTTCTCACTGCTGAGTCTGAGAAGGCAGTTTTGGCCTTCAGAACAAAAAGCTTAAGGGATTTAGTTACGATTTTTTTAAGTTCTGAAAACAAGCTCAGGCAATGAAAATAATTGTGCCTCAATATTCTACATCCAGATATATTCATATCGAGTGTAGAATTTATTTTTCATTCCTTTAGAGTTTATGGAATCAAAGGGAGAGGAACCAGTTTTCATCCTTTTAGATCAAATTTTCTTTTCTCCTGGGCTTTTGTCTCAATGAGGTAAAAGGCAAATTATTCCGTGGGTCTACAAAAAGCTACCAAGGCATTGCACTTGTCACCCTACTCCCAAGTCATAGAGAACTGGGCAGATAGACAGAAACATCTTATGTAACCTGAACAAATGTTAACTAAAACATAGAGCCGACCTTTGGCTTAGAATTTAAGTCAGGCAAGGGGCTCACGTCAAACTGAGGGCTTTGTATAGGAAGTGAGAAAAGCACTGCTACCAGAAGAGTGTATTGGGAGTATCTCATTCAGTCCCTGTTTACAGGAGTAGTTCCTGCTTACCTGTGTGGCCTTGCTAATGGATGGAGACAATTACACCTGTTGAATTATACTCTTCATCACCTGGCTGGCTCAGTGCTCTTCCAGGGTGTGAATCACAGAGCGGTTTGTGAGGGGAGTAGTGAAAACCTTCACGTGTCTGAGCAGCTGCTTAGAGCCACCCCGCAGTGGTTTACCTGGTAGGAAGTGGGATATATGCTGATTAATCCAGGCTATCCTTCGAAATGGTTTACTTTTACAGTCAAGCCTTTTTTGTTTGTTTGTTTTTGAAAGGCAAGTTAGTGAATGTGTGGATTTTCCATTTCACAGAAATGAGTGAAATGAGTCTCCTCTGTATACTGTGCAACGAGTACTGAGGGGTGGAGACGATTACAAAGATGAATTAAGGTGCCTTGTTCTCAAGGGACAAGGAGATAAGGAAGATATACTAAGTCCTTAGGATTGATATATTTAATGTGCTAAGCACAGAGGGACTGATCTCTGTCTGGGGAAATCAGGGACATCTCCTTAGAGGAGGTGTCATTGTTAGAGTTGGAACAGAAAGGAGGAGATGGGCATTTCAACAAATGGCATTAAGTGAAAGTATGGGGGTGGGATTTTTTTGGATGAATCATCAGCTAATCCAGAAGCATGGGGAACATGTACAACGTTAGTAAAGCTTGATTGCTTAAGACCAGATTGTGGAAGGCCTTGGATGACAAGCTAAGGGATTTATACTGTATAGGTGATGGTCATGGGGGATCTATGAAGGATACTGGAGCCGAAGAATGACCTGAGTAAAGTTTGTGGGGAAAGCGTGATTTTGCCTAATTATAGTTAACGTGGGGATTGGAGACAAAGAAACTGGAGATGCAGAGACTTATTTGCAAGTATCTGGCACCAAGATCCTGAGAACTCTTAACCAAAGGTGGTAGTAAGATCTGGAAAGGATTAAGGGGAGAGAGGTTGTGGAGGAAGGAATGATGGGACTCAGCGTCTTGTAAATATCCGTAGGTCACAGAATAGAGAAGGCAAAGATAAGTTCCCTAGAAGTGTACATGGAAGAACTGTACAGAACTGCCAGAAATAGGCAAGGCAAGTGCAGGAACGAATGGAAGATAGGAATCTGAGTTTGATAGACCAGTGGAGCATTTGATTGGAAATTTACGGCAAGTAGTTAGTGCTAGTAATGATGGGCTGGTACTCAGGAAAGGCACTGGGGCTGAGGAAGCAGAATTGAGGGTGATGGAATTGGGGTGTGACTTATCTGGTAGGAGTTGGAAGGAGGAGTGTCAGGAGTTTAGAAGATTGGTTAGGAGGAGGTGAGAAGTAATGATGTGAATGTCACAGAGGAAAATGCTACATCACCTGTAACAAATCAGAACTGGAGAGTGAAGAAATAAAGGTTAATGATGCTCTGGGCTGTAGTGGTGTCCTAATGAGACACAGAAATCATGGCTGGGATGGAGGGAGTTTGGGGGCAGGGGCATGCTATTATTGGGGTAGATTGATGGGTAGGGAATGGTGAGAGTGATGATTTTTTGTTTGTATATTTAATAAAATGCTTGAAGGAGAGTTAACATGCTATTTCTACCAGACTGTCAGAGATTTGCAAGGGTGTTTGGGATCAGGCTATAGACTTCGGGCAGTTGAAATGAATGAGGAACTGACCAATTAAGTAAAAACAGAAGAGATAGGAACAGAAATTTGGAGTTAGGAAGCTGGAGATAAAAGAGAAATAATGAAGGATCTCTTGAATTTTATCGAAGGATTATTGATTATAACTGTAGGAGACGGAAGGAAATATAGCAGCTCTGGAAAGAGTGTTTCAGAAAGAAGGTAGTAATGATATTGTCAAATAAGGTGGATGGATTCAGGGAGATGAGAATTGTGAAAAGTCATTGGAATTAGCTTTGAGCGGTGGAGCCAGCGTTTCATGGGAACAGATAAAGAACGGAGGGGACAGGTGTAGGAAGTGAGCCGTGGGACCAGCCCTGTCCTTACATAACATTCGTTTTAATTGGTGAGGCTGCATTATGAGTGCATTATGTTCAGTTGACTATGATTCCTTTTCCTCTGTGGTTTAAAGTTTTTCTTTAATCTTTCTCTAGTAAATCTCTAAGTTTTGTTCTTCCAGAGTCTTTACTCCTTTCATATATCCAACTTCAGAATGTTCTAGATATGACAGTTCTAGAAGCCCATAGACTTCTGTCTTTTCAAATTTGATTCTGAATCTATGAATCAGACCTGAATTAAAATCCGAGAAATTCTTTTAAGTTACCTAGACTAAGAATTCTAATTCTGAAAGCTGTAATCTAAATGCTTTCTCCTACATCAAGAGCAATACTTTCCTGGCCTGATCTGTCCTTTCAATGTAATTTAAGTCTGAAATCCAGCCCTGTTATTTATATTTCAGTTTTGAGGGTACAAGAAGTAAGATTAGGAGGGTAGGAGACCAGTAGGTCCTCATGACATACCGATAGCCTGGAGAGGTCTCTGGCAACTGGAAGTGCAAAATCCTCATCTTATGGGAAAAGTTTTGTTTCTAAAGCTCCTTTGTCCTTTGGTTGTGAGAGCACATTTGCCCCTTGTCTCACAGCCAGAGCCATAAACAATGGACAAGTTCTTGCAAAGGTCTAGGAGTTGTGTAACCTGTAACCTCACTGTAGAACCCCATCTCCATTTCCAATCTTATTCTAAAGGAGACCAACTCAGAATGTCAGGAATACTTACCATCTTTCCACCCCTCAACAATTCTAGGTCTCTTTTCTGCCCACTGCTTTTATAGTCGTAGGGGTAGGCAGACATTCTTTTGGAAACATAGTGGTGGGTTTAGTCATAGACCCTAGAGCTCCAGAGGGAGGGAGAGCATTGGAAGAACACTGAGGACTGTGTTGGAGCTTTTATCAGGGCCTAGAGGCCCTTAGAAAGGACTATGAAGAGTGCTCAGAACTAATGAAGAGGGCAGACCTAGCAGCATCGGGTCCAAGGGCAAGGATGCAAAGAGGAAATCAAGGTCTTCTAGCGATGTGAGAGGGTAAGGAAGTGGGGCCCTAACCCTTTGTTGAATCTTTTGCCCTTTGTTTTAATTCTCATTTAATTTAATTTAATTTAATTTAATTCTTATAACAGCCCTGAGGAGTGGATAGGTCCTCTGCCCATTTTATAGGTAAGTTAGTTGAGGTTCAGCAAATTAAGGAAATTGTAGGTCTCACTGCAGAGAGGCTGACACAGCTAGGATTTGAACTGAGTCTACTTGATTTCAGAAATCCTTCCCCCATACGACAGTGCCCCTCAGAGGGACAGGAGGAGAACATGTTTAGATGCTTTTCTTTGGTTGTATCTGAAAATCCAGGGCCATGTGTTGTATTTCTTTGATTTCTCTTCCCCGTTTGTTTCTTGTCTGTGATGTGTTCCTTTGGTTGACACACTACTGCCCATCCCAGGAGATAGCCAGGGTCTGTTTGCATCCAAAGCAGAAAGAGTTTCGACATCTCTGGGCGAGCTGTATGTGTCTCTTCACTACATTCTTTCAATCTGGAGGCAGGAGGAGCACAGCTGTGGCTGTTAGGCCAAGAGCACAGCTGTAGTCAGCCGCCATTTGACACCATGGCACATGGTGTCATGGTCCCATTACTTGAGTGTGTCCTGCTCAAGCCGCTGCGTGATTGGCATTTGCATGGGCCACAGTTGGGGGAAGAATTCTATGTACTTTGTAGGAACAATGTCACCATGCTTCATATTCCATTTGCCTCATGTTCTCATAAAAATATCCCACATCCAAGCTTGTTTGCATAAAATGAAACTGCTGGTTGCCCAATTCATGTACTACTCTTGAGGAATTCTGGTTATCATTTGACCTTGCGGATTGTCATTGCCTGTGAGATCTTTGACAAAAACTATGTTTCATCCTGATTTTAATGTGGCTAAGTTAAATATGATATATGTTTTTCTTTCAATTAGCAATGTTAAAGTGTAGAAAAAATGACCACAAGGGTGATAAATCATTCATACAGTTGGTGGTGATGGCTGGTCGATTATTACCTTGAGAAAAACAACACACTCACTGACACAACCAAGAATAGCAAATGTAAATTCTTCTTACTTAGATATCTCTTTATTAGGCCTCTTCTTCTTTTTTTTTAAATTTAAAATGATGAAATGAAACTGACAGAAAGTATTTCCTTTTTTTCTATTTTTCAGAAAAAACCACTGTCTGCAATAATAAAGGAAGTCTGTGATGGGTAAGTGTTACTCAGAATTTATCCGGGGAGCTCCAGTCCACAAATTGAAAGGCAAATAAACTATTCTTGAACAATCATTAAATATTATTCACTAATTCACTATTTGACCTGCCAAAAGACACCAATAATTGCTATGTAAGATTTCCATGCCTTTTCAACCAAAAAAATTATCACTGTTTCTCAAGGAATAGAAAGTGTAGAATGGCTGATATGTGGACATTGGAATTGATATTATTTATTTTGAAAAGTTGTGGTTCATTCATCTTGCTCACTGGGGAGCAGTGTAAGTTCCTGAGGTTAAGTACACATTTCATCTGGTATAAAATGAGAGGGCCACTCAGGTCCCCATAGAAGATAAAATAATTTAAAAGACAGGTCAGGGCTTCCCTGGTGGCGCAGTGGTTGAGAGTCCGCCTGCCGATGCAGGGGACGCGGGTTCGTGCCCCGGTCCAGGAAGATCCCACATGCCGCGGAGCGGCTGGGCCCGTGAGCCATGGCCGCTGAGCCTGCGCGTCCGGAGCCTGTGCCCCGCAACGGGAGAGGCCACAGCAGTGAGAGGCCCACGTACCGCAAAAAAAAAAAAAAAAGGTCAATGGGTGGTTGTGCTGCCGTGTGGAACTCCACAATGATAGTGAACTTTCCTACTTCTCTGGGGTTGCTCTAACAATCCAAAGGAAAAGCACATTCATATAGAAGTTGCATGAGGTTTTTTATTTTTAAAGCAGAAGTGTGAATAGAGTATTACCTGGAATTTATTTAAGAGCTGGGATCCTTAATTGGAATGTTCCCAGCTACAGCAAGCATACCGATTGGGGACTGTAGACTACAGAGACAATTGAAATGTAACAATTATCAGAAATTTAAATTGCACTCATTTCTTTTGTTTTCCTCTCTCTGCTCCGCTTACTCCTTCGTAATAGGGAGGAATGGAACTTTGTATTTAAATACCCTTCCCTCAAAGCCATGAAGATAAAATGCCTAAAGGTGAGCCATAGGCTTGGAATAACACCTAGATGACCCATATCTGAAATGGTCGGTCTCAGGGTCACGAAAGGGGGGCTAATGCCATTTTGTTTTAGGAACTGCACTGTGGGTATCTTGGGTACTGGCTCAATTCCAATCATAGGGTGTTTATTTCATCTAACTCTATCAAACTATAAACAAGAAAATGACCCTTTTTTGTTTTTCTGATCAGTTTATGCTTGTATTTTTCAGGTGGTCCCTTGCCAACCATGAATACTTTGCACTGCAGCATGCTGATAGTTCAAACTTCTATATCACAGAAAAGGTAGGTCAACCGCGTTATTTAATCTGGGACACATATTTAATCTGGGACACTTACATTTAAAGGAAATTAAAACATAACGGATGTTTCCTCTACTCAGGACTAAACATGCTGGTCTAAAATTTGCATCTCTACCATCCACAAAAATAGAGTCTGCAAAGCAAACAACTGCTACTTTAGTATTAACAAGGGGATATTTAGCCCATTCAAGAGTGAAGACCAAATATGTTTCTGCGTCCTGTTTTAGCAACAGCATTTGCCTTCTAACTGTGAATTTACTAATTATCTCTCTTTCTTATTGCTTAGTTAAAGCATTTATTTGATACTTAATGACTTAGTCTAGCTTTCCTTTCTCAGACTGTTTTTTTTCCGAATAACCTCTAAGCCCTGCTTAAAGTTATTGAAAGAATGGCAAGAAACCATTTCGAAGGTGGCACTGTGTAGGCACTGAGTGTTCTGTGGTTCTTGGGAACGCTGCTTTCTTCTTGGGTGATTTTAACTCTTTAGGAAGCTTGGAGGAGAAGGAGGGAATTGTGAAGACTACAGTGGCTCTGGCAGCAAGTACAATTAATGTCTTAGAGATCCCTGATAAGAGAAAGGAAAACAAACATTTATTCAGCACCTACTGTGTGCCAGGAACTGGGCCAAGCACATTACCTCTGTTTGTTGATTTTGTCCTCAAGACTAACCTGTGATGGAAACCACAGTGCCTTTGGTTAACAGATAAGAAACTGAATCATAGAAGTCAGATGGCTTGGCCAATATCTCAGGGGTAATAAACCACAGAAAAAAGTGCTTTATTCTTCCCAGATGGTCCCTGGAATTTTCATAACTGATCATGTTTTCTTGTGCACACTGATTGCCAGAAAGCTGAGTTAACAAGTGGACTAGATTTCCTGGCCTGTGTTGTATTTATTCCTTTTACTCGTTGCTTTGATTCATTCCACAGTCTTCTGTCTTTACTTCCCCCTTTGCTTCCTTTTTCTTCAGATTTTTCATTCCTTTTGTATTTATATAATCTGCATGCTATTCTTGGTGAGATAAAGAGGATATAAATAAATAAAAGTTAAATGTTAGCAGTTGAGTGTATTATTGTTGATACCCTTAAACAGAAGACTGTCTCATTTTACCTTGGTTCACCTTTTAAAGGTAACTAAAATATTGTGACTTTTGGGGTATGATTGGAAAAGATTGGATGGCTGTCTACTATTTAGGATGGAATATGAAAAAGTTTAAAAATTATTAAGTGATAAAATTATAGGACAACAGAAGTTATAATAGTGTTTTTCAAACATCACCATTTAATGGGTAGTGGAATCAATTTAGTTGGTGTTCATAGCATTAAAAATTGGAATATAATAGAGTAGAATAGGTCACAGTACATCACCTGTGTTGTTTCTGAAAAACTTATGTCACACACACACCTGTGTATAATACTAGTATATTGTGCTAGTTTTTTACCCTAGGCTGTGCCCCCAAAGCCATTGAGTCACAGTTAGCTCTGCCTTTGATTAACTGTATTGGCTTGTGTCCCATGGTGGCTGTCCTGTCTTCTGTCATCATTCTCAGGAGACCTCAATGTATTGGTGATTACTAAGGATGGAATTCTCGGACTAGAGAACATAAGCATCACAGGGAGAATCATTTAAAAATGTAGATTTTTCAGATCGCAACCCCAGAGACTCAGAATAAGCAAGCCTTGGATATGGCCTAGGATTTTGCAGTTTAAGAGCCCTCTGTGGAATTCTGATGCAGGTACCCAGGGACCACTTGGAGGAACACTGCTCTGGGGCCACTTTTCTGAAGAGATGGGACCCGAGTGTCCCAGGCACTGTGCACTATGAACAGAGGTCAAGTGCTAAGTTTCATTTAGGAGGGTGTTTGTGTGCGGCCAATTCTTAGAATAATTTAAAAATTCATATACTATTTATGCTTTTACTCTAATTAACATTAATATCTAACATTAATATCTAATTTTCTGATATTAACATTAATATCAGAAAACTCAAACTACTCAGAACAATGGAAAAATTATTATTTTATTGGGCATCCTAGTTATTTTCTGAGAGATCTTGTTTGGCCTGAGGAAATCCTTAATGTTGAATTTAAAGGGACTGCCACCTAAATCTGTCATCAATCTGTCTGTCTCTCTTCATTGGCCAGTAGTGAGGATTCTTCCTTTACTAAAAGTTTAGGGAATGAGAAGGCTCATTTTCCCAATTGCAGCTCTTTGTTTGTAAGTAAAATGTCATCACTCTTCCTCCTACAGCTGTCACTGAGCACAGTGTATGCATGTGACCCAGAACATGACACACAAAGGGCAGGAGATGGACCTTGAATCCTGGGTCCACAGGGGCAAACCTGGGCCGCCTTCAGTCTGCAGTTAGGTCCGTCTAGTTCTTTGCAAGTATTCTTAAAAATAGAGCCCATTTCCCATTTTTTTTTTTTTTTAAGTAATGTATTTAGCATCATCTTGATTACTTACAGCCCAGTGAGTTGTTAGGTGATATTTCTGTTACCATGGTAACCGGTGACTAATTTTCGAAACTTGTGCATGTTCTTAGTTAATGACTTTCCCTTGTATGTGAGGTGGTCTCCCTTCCTCTGACACAGGTAAAATATCACCTGTAATTTTAAAGAAGAAAAATTCTCCAGCCCTGGCTGGACAAGCTAACATATTCTGTAACTGATAGATGCTTGTGATTCTCTACTAAGATCCTCAGGAAGGCACCTCCCCTGCTTTTCTCATGTTATCCAAGCCCATTTTCTGAAATTGTCTTCATTTGCTTATTGGGCCATTAACTTCTGTTTTTCATCGCAGGGGCAAAAAATGTCACGTTGTTGAGCAGCGTTCAGCAGAGGCATAGCATACAAATGCCTTAGAGAAAGTTAAGATTCAGCTATTTACAAGTTCAAATTCTGCCCCAGAAACTTTCATATTTCAGGGTGATGTCTCAGAGACAGAGAGAGAAAATACAAAATAAAAAGTGAATTGTGTATTTTTCAGCTTTATGGAGGTGTAATTGACAAACAAAATTGTAAGACATTTAAGCATATGTCATGGTCATTTGATATACATATACATTGTGAAAGGATTCCCATCCTGTTAATCAACATATCCATCATCGCTATTTATTTATTTGGTGAAAACATTTAAATTCTTCTTTCTTAGCAAATTTCAATTATACAATACAGTGCTATCAACTAAGTCACCATATTTTACATTAGATCCTGAGACCTAGTCATCTTATAACCTGAAATGTTGTACCCTTTTACTTACTTCTTTCTATTTCCCCCAACCCTTCAGCCCCTGGCAACCATTTTTTCTACTCTCTGTTTCAATGAGTTTGACTTTTTTTTAAGATTCCACGGATAAGTGATTCCATGCAGTGTTTGTCTTTCTCTGTCTGTCTTGTTTCCTTTAGCATGATGCCCTCAAGGTTCATCCATGTTGTTGCAAATGGCAGGATTTCCTTCCTTCTCATGGCTGAATAATATTCTATTGTATATATCTACCACATCTTCTTTATCCGTTCATACGTTGACATCACTTAGGTTGTTTCTATATCTTGGCAGTTGTGAATAATGCTGCAGTGGATATGGGAATACAGATACCTCTTCGATATCGTGTTTTCATTTCCTTTGGATATATACCCAGAAGTGGGATGGTTGGATCCTTATTGTAGTTCTATTTTTGATTTTTTTGAGGAACCTTCATGCTGTTTTCCATAGTGCCTATACCAATTTATATTCCCACCAACAGGGTATGAGGGTTCTCTTTTTTTCACATCCTTACCAGCACTTATCTCTCTCTTTTTTTGTTTTATTTATTTATTTTTTTGCGGTACGCGGGCCTCTCACTGTTGTGGCCTCTCCCGTTGCGGAGCACAGGCTCCGGATGCGCAGGCTCAGCGGCCACGGCTCACCGGCCCAGCTGCTCCGCGGCATGTGGGATCTTCCCGGACCGGGGCACGAACCTGCGTCCCCTGCATCGGCAGGCGGACTCTCAACCACTGCGCCACCAGGGAAGCCCTCTTTTTTTGTTTTTGATAATAACCATTCTAACAGGTGTGAGGTGATTTCTCATTGTGGTTTTAATTTGCATTTCCCTGATGATTAGTGATGTTGATTAGTCATATACGTGTTGGCTGTTTGTATGTCTTCTTTGGAAAAATGTCTATTCACTTTCTCTGCCCATTTTTTAAATTGGGCTTTTTTTTTCTTTTTTTCTATTGAGTTGTGTGAGTTTGTTATGTATTTTGGATATTGACCCCTTATCAGATATATGATTTGCAGATATCTCTCTCTTTTCCACATATTGCCTTTTCATTTTGTCGATGGTTTCCTTTGCTGTGCAGAAGCTTTTTAATTTGATGTAGTCCCATTTGTTTCTTTAAGTATTCCAGTGGAATTTGTCTTCCGAAAAAGAATTTTATAAAGAGAGAGGGCTAAGCGTTGTTTTAGTCCATTATCTTCATTCCAGTCTGATGAGGCAGTTTATTATTATCTCCATTTTACAATGAGGAAAGTGAGACAGAGAGAGATTATGCAACAGCCTGTTTAGGTCATACAGATGGGCAGTGGTTGAGCTGAGGCTTGGCCCCAGGTGGGTCTGCCTCCAAAGTTGTCTGTGCCACCTCCTGGAAACCCTTTGTCCCCACTACCTGGGCCCTGGTTTGTTTATGATGCTCCTTTTTTTTTTTTTTTTTTTTTTTGCTGACACCAGGCCAGTGATCCTGATGGTAATTGCCTCAGGACAATAAATATAGGAAGTTACAGCCTGTGAGCATTGGTTACCAGCTTTAGTCTGTGACCTTTTTATTCCTTAAGAGGATGGCTTGGAGGAAGTTGTAACAGATAATCTTCCACTCACTGGGGATTAGCAAAACACATTTTCATTTGCCTTTGGTCTGGATTGTATAATTGTCTAAGGTAGTATTATTGCATTAATACCATATTTTTTAGGCAAACAGGAAAATTGCCTTGTCATCCTTAACCCTAAGCATGCAGACAGGTAGGTCCCCAGAAAGCATGGGGCATGGTAGAGGGCATGTTTAGGAGATCGTGTACTTGTGGACAATTGAAGTTTTCTCACGATTTCAGGATGGTATTTTGGTCCCCCTGTGCTAAGACCTACTTCAGAATGTGTGAAGTACAGTGATATACCATGGCAGTATCTTATTTCTGTAAGTTTTTATTTTGTAAGAATAGAGATATCCATTTCTCATCCAGGCCCTCTCTGCAAAGCTGGCCCCAGGAACTTTCGGGGAAAGAAGTGGGGTCATTTGAAGGGCACCCCTTTTTCATGCCATTCCCACTTCCTAGGTGCTCTGTGTTCTCAGACAGGCCTTGAGCTTCCCCGAATCCCTGGGCAGACAGGGCTCGTGTATCCCTGGGACTTGTATGTCCGACCCGGGTCAGGAGACTACTCAATCGTGTGGAATTCAGTTCACCTGTCACACTTTAAGCCCTGGGCTCTACAAAGAGCTCAGTGAGATGAATCCCTTTCATTCTCTGCATCCATGGATCTCAGAGTCTAGTGGGGGAAGACTACCTTGAAGTGGGCCCAGGTTTTGAGGAAGAAGAGGAAGGAACCAAATGATTATAGAAGACAAGAGGAATCCAAACGGGTCCTGGAGTGGGCTAACCATGTCTGAACTGAACTTTGAGAAACTAACGGGAAAAGTATTCATTCAAAGACAGAATTCTGTTTGTGAGTTTTAGGCACCTTCACGGGTCAGCTGGGGCATTAGTCGGGGGGATGGTAACAACCGTCCTGAACATTTGTTGGATGCTTGCTATGTGGCAGGCGCTGAGCTAAACGCTTCGCTTCACATGGGCTCTTTGTTGTACTTGAGTCTTCACAGGAAGCCTGTGAACCAGGTTTTATTGTTACCCGCTCCATTCTATGGAGGGCACAACTGAGGCTCAGGGATGTAAGCAACAGAGCAGCAATGGACACAGGAAGTCTGGCTCCAGAGCCAGTGTCCTGTGCTCTTGGGCCATGCTGTGGGACAGGCAGGATTCTCGGCAGTTCTCATCATGCTGTGCCACAAATGGAAGGCACACCAGTTCTTGGTGCAGGAGGTGGAAATCCATCTTTCCATCCTCTATTTTACCTCCCTGGTTTCCTCTACTGACAGTCCTCATTCTACTACCTCTTGGTCCTCCAAAAAGCATTTGATCCTATTTACACCCATGACCCAATAACCCAATTGCATCAGCATTGCTGAGCGAAGTAATTTGCCTTAGAAATTCGCCAGAGATACACACATTACCAGCAGAGTTTCTTTGCCATTTGGAATGAGGCTGGTGAGCCCAAGGGAGCTGGTTCCATCCCTGTGTGGGAAGGTTGGCTTTGCACAGAGACAATGGTTGGTGCTACTCAGCTGGGTTGGTTAACCCAAGGGCGTGAGTCCTTATTGGTCACTAAACAAATTGAGCACAGGGGTGTCATGTGACTGCCTCAAGGATACTGTAATGAAAACAGTTCAGTGCACTAGACATCTCTGGTGCACTTGCTTCATCTTTTACAAGTGGCTAAAATATTCTGGGGTTTGGGGTATTATTGGGAAAGGATTGGGGAATTTTCTTCTATATGAGTATAATGTGAAGAGTGTAAAATTGTTTTTGAATGATAAAATTACAGGACAATAGAGGTAATAGTAGGGCTTTTCAAACGGTTGGTCATCACTTCTTAGTGGGTGGTAAATCAATTTAGTAGGTTGAAGGAGCATTAAAAAATGGATTGTAACAGGATAGAAAACAATCAGAGTGTGTTACATGTGTTGTTTTGTGAAATATTTGTTTCATGTGCATTCATATGTAATACATGTTTAGTCTTATTTTTTACCCTGGGGTCAAAAATGTTTGAAAGTCACTGAAAATATTTATGAGGTGGGGGATTAACTAGGGAGAATAAATGCAAGTGCTGTATGTTAAGTAGTTTAAGGAAGTCTCGTGTTTGGAATGTGTTCTTCCCTGAAGAAGGTAATACACACACCAGCAGCAGCACCAAACAAAATACAAAGCAAACTGAGGCATGTCTTTTCCTGGGGAGCTGCCGGTCCACTGGCTCCTAGGAGGGGCAGCCTATGGCCTGGTGCCATGTGTCCCTTCTCTATTGCCCCCAACAGCTGAGGGGACCAGAAGTTGACACCTTACCCTAGCTGAGCCCCCCTGGCCCCCCGCACCATGCTTCTCTTCTGGGAATCTGAAATTGAGAGGTGAGTTGGGTGATGATGTTTGCTAGAACGGGAAGGTGAGATGGAGTCAAAGCTGCTGTGGTGTCAGGGCAGATGCGTCTTCCTACAAGCTGAACGTAGGGCTTTGCAGCCCCGGCCATAAGTACACAGAATAACACCAGTCTGCAGAAAGGACTGAGATAAGTGGGGATGAAGGCCTGTGAGGGAGTCAGAGAATGGAGAGAGTGAGCGGCTTCCAATCCTGATTTCCTCTCTGCTTTCTGTTTCCTGTCTTTGCATCCCTGTGAGAGGATATCCTGTGGCTTTTCAGTCCTTCCCCTGAAACCACTGTACTTGGGTCTCCGTTACTCTTGATCAAAGAACTTTCACTGGGACAGGCATTTTAATTTGAACAAACCAGAGCCCAGGAACATTGTAAATTTCCGAACCTAGCCACACATCCTATGCGACATTCCTTTTTCTGCTGCTGCTTGTGGTAAAAGATTCTGGATTTGTTCAACAGAAGCCACTGTGGCTGCCTCAGCAAGTTCTCCCTCAGCCAGGTGTGATGAGCATGGGTTGCCACCTGCTGATCTGGGCCAGTGCCTCCAGGACTGGCTCTCAGCAGGCAGAAATGGGCAAAGAAAGACGGTCCTGCTTTTCACCTTGCCCTGGCTCTTCAGCTCTTCTGGGGCTCCTGGCTCCCAGCATTTCTCTCATGCTGCACTGTTGCCCCATCTCTTGCCTTTCTCATACCCTGCTGCCTGCTCTCCCTTTGTTAAAGACTCCACATTCACATGTGCCTTGCTGCTGAATTCTTTCTTTTTTGATTTGTAACTGAACCTGACTTCTGGTATGGATGCTCCTTGCCCTACGGGCTGCTTGTATGCCTGTCACCAGCCTTTAGAAAGCACTGGACTCTTCTAGACAGGCTGCTTGGCTTGGATCTGCCAGCTCATAATCCAGGGCTGTCAAAAAAAACCCAGCCATGCCAGGAGGAAGAGAGCCATGCATGCATGTATTCAAGAAAAGAAACTTGTACTGACTTCCCATATGTGCCACGCGCTGTGCTAAGCTTTTAACATCTTACTTGAGATATAATTCATACACCATAAAAACTACCATTTCAAGTGTACAATGCAATGGCTTCTAGCATATTTACAAAGTTGTACAGTACTTTATTTTTTAGATAGTAAAGCTGTGTCATTTCTATTCAGGGTATTTTCAAGTTCCAAACCAGAAGCTCTCAGATGGAAATGGAGATCACAGCCTCAAATCTAGACATGTGGATCCACTAGATTAAGGCTGCACTTCAAACATTTTTAACAAGTCCAGGTGGTACTAGTGCCCCATTTGAACATTACCCATTAGAAATGTGGGCAGCCTCTGGATCTGTCTCTTTATTCCTGCATGCGATGTGTCGGCTGAAGAAAAATGCACTACCTAAAAGTGGCCAGTTATGTTTTATTCAGGGACTTTACTGAGGACTATAGCCCAGGAGACAGCCTCTCAGGTAGCTGTGAGGAACTGTTCCAAAGAGGGAAGGGAGGAGCCAGGATATAGAGGAATTTTTGCAAAACAAAAAACAAAAAATAAAAAACAAACCCCAAAACATTTAGTCAAACATCAAAAGATTACTGCTAATCACAAAAAAACAGGCATCTCAAGTTAATGATTTTAGTGCTTTCTACATTTGGGAGGATTCAAGAGTCTGGGCTCACTGAAATTATTCCTTAGATATGCATCTTTTTTTTTTTTTTTTTTTTGC
>NC_041218.1:41564927-41584729 GCF_002837175.3 Physeter macrocephalus
CGGCACGTGGGATCTTCCCGGACCGGGGCACGAACCCGCGTCCCCCGCATCGGCAGGCGGACTCTCAACCACTGCGCCACCGGGGAAGCCCTAGATATGCATCTTAACCATCTAGGGTCAGTATCCTGTTTTTCTACATCCTGAATTCCCCTCAGGGCACAGGATGGGGGCCGCTGCTGTGGCTGATGGCTGATGGCTGGACGGCAGCAACATTTGTTGTTTACCAGAATGGCAGGCAACATTTTTTGTCTGCAGAAGAAAACCCATGTTGTGAATTCTTATCGGCTAGAAGTCCTGTGCGCTGCCTGAAGTGGGGACATCATTCTGCTTGGTTTCCACTGTTGCTGAGAGAGAATGAGGTCCAACTTCCTTCCTTAACCTGGCCATCAGGGTGTGTCACAATCTAGCCCCAGTCGACATGTTCAATTTGCCATCTTTTTCTTGTTCTCTCCGCTTTAGTCAAATTGCCTTAATGTTCTCCAAATAAACCTTGCTCTGTCTCCCCCATGTAGCTTTACTCACCTGGAATTCAGTCCTGCCTACCCTCCCTCCCTCCATCCCATTCTGTTTCAGGCACTAGATTAGGTGCTGGGAATAAAGAGATGAAATGACAGACTCCTTGCTTCTGGGGGAGATGAGTCTTACCAACAAACACACCCAGGAAGTAATGCCATTAAAACAACTGCCATTTCGGTACAGCCGACCCTCCTCTCCCTCCCAATCCTAAATTGTCTGAGCTGGAACAAACCATAGCCTGAAATAATCTTAATAACTGATGTTGGAGATTAGTGTCTTCATTCAGTCCTTCAGCTCTAAATCTCTTCCCTTCTTCTCTGCTGCTACAGGAATTACTGTCTTTTTATTGTCTCTTAGGTTCACTTGATAGCTAAGCAGGATCTTCATGTCTTTATTGTTGCCTTGAAGTGGTACTTAACTATTTGTGTGCTAATTTGTATTTTCCCCTCCCTGGAGTTGCAAGTGCCTTAGAGCAAAAACTTCTTGTTCTCCCTCTGGGGCCCCTGCAGTGTCTCACAGTTCCTTGAACATATTCTTCAGGTGTTCGAAGATCGTTTGTGGATTTTATGTGATGCAGTTTTCTCTGTAAGATAAAAGGTACAATTAGTTGCTTAATAAATTATGTATGATGTTGGCTAATTCAATTACCAGAATATGCACATAAACTTTCAGATTATTCACAGTGGAGGGATCTTGGAGTGAGTAAATGAATCTTAATGCTCCTCTTAGAGTCTTAAATCAGTGTTAAAAAGTTGGCTTTTAGTATCGCAGGACTGATTAATTATCTTTTCCAAAATAAGTACGTACACACGTACATACACACACATAATATTTATACTGTGCTGGATGTCGACTAAAATTTTTAAAGATTCATCAGATTTCATAAGACAATACTTAAACCCAGTCCCATGGATTTAAGTACTCCTTCTTTAGAATAAATGACCTGTTTCTGAGAATTTGGTCAGCTGTATGAATTTATCTCTAGTTCACAGCAATAGCTATAGGGAGGGAAAAATAAGAGACCCTCTGGTACCTCATACAAATAATTCTTCATTAGGCAGATGATCAAAGAGTAATACAATTTCCAAGTCAGTATTATCATTTTTATTTTCATTATAGCAAACAACAACTTCTAAGAACCAAACTGTAGTTGTGACAGATAATTTACCCCCAATTTTATGATTTTTGTTGTTCAATTCTGAGAAAGTGAGTTTTACTTTATTTCACCCTGGGGGATCCATTGATATTCTTGTAGTTCACCCACCTTCGGTTCTTTATTTCCGGCAGTTGGCTCTGTGGAAGCAGTGATCATGGAAGAGTAGAGAGATTTCTAGGCTTAAATACATGCTTTAGAGTTTCCATGAAGGAAAACATGGGCAGTGACTTCGAAACCTTGTCAGCATTTGCTCCCCACTCCACATACTCTTTTTCATTAAATGAAGGAGAAACTTAGGATAGTCACACTCCACTGTGGTGACACATTTTCCAATAACCAAGGAACAATTGAATGCAAGTGTTTGCAGTTGGAATTTTATGTACATACGGTGTAAGCCAGTCACTAAGAACGGAGGTTGTAGCAAGAATCTTGAGCAACAGGAAAAGCACTTTGGAATTTGTCATATTGTGTTTGCTGTGTCTTAGTCCTTTCAGCTTGGCTAACAAAAATACCATAGACTGAGTGTCTTACAAACAACAGTTTTGGAGGCCGGAAGTTCAAGATGAAGGCGCTGGCAGATTCACTGCTTGGTGAGGGGCTGCTTCCTTGTTCGTAGATGGCTGTCTGTCGCTGTGACCTCATAAGGCAGAGAGGGAGAGGCAGCTTTCATAAGGGCACTAATCCCATTCATGAGGGCTCCCCTCTCATGATCTAATCACCTCCCAAAGGCCACACCTCATAATACCATCACACTGGGTATTAGGATGTAACACATGACTTCTGGGTGGACACAAACATTTAGTCTATAGCAACATGCCACATGTGAACCAAGAAAGGTTTATCATCATCCCCCAGACCTTACATTTTGAGTTTCTCCAAGCCAGGAACCAAAAGGTTATTAACATTATTCATATTTACTTTAAGAACATATTGGATTTTTCCCAATTCAGTCGTCAAAGACAAAAGGCTGCAGTTGAGCTAAGGGCAGGGTGATAGCCACATGACACACTTGGGTATTTGGTTCCTGGGATGTTGTTTGGGATAGAATGGTACGTACTACTCTTGGGTTCCCTCAGCCCTTTCTCAATTCATCAAGCCCGACTTGTGAAAATTGAAGTATACTCACACACTGATACACATGCATACATGCATCAGACTGTCCTAACTTTCCCCAGGAGCTCTCCAGCCCTGCCATTAGGCTTCAGCCAGCTGTTTTCTTTTCTGGGAATGTCGCCCCACCTCTCTCCTGGTACCTTTGTTCTTAGTGACTCAAACTAAATTGGCATTAAACTTTCTGAAGTCTCTAAAAACATTTTTGGGGTGTTTCTAATTAAGAGTTTGGGAATTGGATGGGAGCTATCATTTTAAATCATTTAGTGCTTTTCCTCTAGAGAGGACTTGGAAGAGTATATACTTATTTCAGGATGAAGTAAAAAAAAAGACAGTCCAAGTTGAGTAATATAAATGAGAGGGAGCAGGAGAGAGGAGGGTACTGACTGCCACCAGCATTACTCAGATGTCAGTGGGTTTTATGTCATGTTATTTAATGTTTACCACCGACTGTTGGATAGAGGCTATAACAAGATGATTGCACAGGCAGCTAACTTTTTTGCTTAGGCTCCCTAGCTTGTGTTTGGTAAGATACTACTGCTTCTAGAATTGCAGGCAAAGATAAATGCCAGAGGTCATGATAATTCCATGTTCTCCAGTTCAGCTATTAAACAAATGAATAGATTGACTCAAGTACTGAAACATTTAACTGTGTAATGCTCAGATACAGGATGAATGACACATGGGTTTCCTGCAAAGGCAGGCACTTGTTTACCAGAAATGATCCTAGAAACACCAGAACACCCCTTCTAAAGAAAACAAACAACAGTAAAAAGCAAAAACCCATTATCAGTAGGGGAGATTAGTTCTGAGAATGGCTCTGCGACTCTTACATTGTGTTCCAAAGCCAGAAACCTAATTGCAAATTTCCTAAGTACAATCCCATTCATGTTTTTTATACTCTAGGAATGAGGTTTATTTTTGAATAGCTATTGGACTATGTTTCTCAAAGTTTTAAGTTGAAGACAAAATATATCCATTGTGCCAAAGGTAACAAAAAAGTCATGAAACAATAGTCACTGAAATGCGTTTTCATTGTTGTTATGTTTAGTCTATTATTTTCTATTTTGTTTTATGTTTTTTAAATGTTTGCTAGGATCCATCAGGATGACTTCATGACTATTACTGATTGTGATCCATAGTGTGAAAAACATTTCATTACATTCTTTGCTGTCCAATGTCACAAAGTTAGATATCCTCACTTTACTATCCCAGTATCTAGAACAATGCTCAAAAAAAATTTATTTAATGAAAAAATGAATACCCACTACAACAGTAAATCAGTGACTCAAGGGCAGACTTGAGGGGTAGGCATGAACAAAAGGAAGAATAGAAATAAAAGAAAGATACAAAGTTTGTTAGAAAGACTGGGGAGAGGGCAGAGGAAGGAGATCTTGCCTCAACGCAAGAAAGGTAGTATGCCTGCAGCTGTTTTATGGATATGGCACTCTGTGACATTTGGGGTTCTAGGATGCCCACACACTTTCCACTGTGATCAGAGTTAAGTTACAGTAATAAGTATTGCATGATCATTTCTTTTTATCTCCATAGTTCCATTCATTTTTGCATTAAAAATGCCCCATATTTAGTAACCTAAAGCAAAACCCATTATTAGTGGAGATGATACTTACTAATTCTCTGGGTGAGGCATTTGGACATGGCAAAGCAAGGATGATGGCTTGTCTCTGATGATGTCTGGAGTCTCATCTGGGAAGGCACAAATACCTGGGGGCTGGAATCATTTGGAAGCTTCTTCACTTACATGTCTGGCTCCTGGGCTGGGATGATGCAAAGGCAGAGCTCAGTTGGGACTGTACACTGGAGTGCCTACCTGTGGTCTTTCCATGTGGCTTGGGCTTCCTCACAGCATGGTGGCAATGTTCCTAGAAGCTCCCTGAGAGGGCATTTCCTGAGAGCCAATATTCCAGGAGAACCAAGCAGAAGCTGTATGGCTCTTTATGACCTAGCCTTGGAAGTTCTCTAGAATCTTCTGCTGTACTCTATTGCTGAAATTAGTCATAACCCTCCCCAGATTCAAGGGGAGAAGACATGGGCTCCTCCTCTCTATGGAAAGGATGGCAAACAACTTTGGGGCTTTTTAATTAAACCACCATATGCCATATCCCATTACCTTTCTTTTTCAGGAAAAAGCTGTTAGATAGAGTTACTATTTTCCAGAAGTTATCCAAAGATTAAACTTATCTTTTACTTTTGCTAGATTTCAACTTTTTAAGCTAAGAGGAAGAAGAAAGGGTAGTTAAAATAAATATAGAAGGAAGTTTACAGCATTAAAACAGAGCAGCAATGAGGTGATTTGCCACATTGATAAAAGATACAGGAGGAGGAGCAATTTATTGCTTCTTTTTCTTAAGGGTGGAGAGGGGAAGCTGGGTAAATTGAGCAAGTGTTCAGAGGAATTTAGAGGGAATTAGGCACCTTGATATTTACACCTTCTTTTGAGTATAATTCTTGGGGAAATGGGTTTACTTCCTTTGCCGTGTCTGAAGATTAAAGTTAAAAAATAAATGCTTTGTTACCATCAACTCCACTTGTAAACCAGTAACTGCTCTTCATTTATCAGACAGTCTTGTGCTTGGTACTGTGACTAAAGAGAAAGCTGAAAAATACCTGGTTTGTTACTTGCAGTCCTATCAAGTCTCTAGGGCTGGTGCAGGGCAGGTTAACCTTGGTTATCAAGTACCTTCTTCAATCACTTCTCACTCTTATAGGGGGAAAAATACAAAAAATTATAAAATAACTTTAAAAATGATTCATTGTGATCTTATCTAAGCTTTTCCATTTCATTTAGAGATGAGTAGGAAGGGATGGTTCCTCCTCTATTCTTATATTTTAAATGTATTTCTTCTCTTTTCTCATTGTTAGTCTGCTCCCTATTGTTTATTTTTAATTCTCCTCTGACCCTTTTTCTTCCTGCTGGCCCCTTCCTTCCTTCCTTCTTTCCTTTCTGTTAGTGTGTAACTTTATTTTTCTTTCACTCCATCTTTCCTCACTACCATCTCCTTTTTTAGGTTATTAGCCATCTTTTTAAAAATTTCTCTTCCTAGTCTCTGTTCATCTACTTTTCTTTCTTTCCTCTCTGTTCAGCTGCCCTCTCTCTTGAAACTTTAGACTTGCAAGCACTGTAGTTAGGTTTAGATTTTTAGGTATAAAAAAATAGTGAGGTGCCACTTGACTAATATAATGCAACTTACATAAAACTTTCCTTTTTTCAGTATCCGCTACTCCTAAGCAAACAGATATGAAATCTCAAGTTTCATTAAAAAATTTACATAAACAGATAAGCACATTGGAGACATATTAGAAGTAAAAAAAAGAGTAAAAATTGTTTTAATTGTCAGAATCCTAGTGCTCAGAGAAAACCACTGACGTTTTAGTATATACACTTCAAACTTTGAGTCTGAATTTGTTTTGTAAAATGTGATCATAGCATACACATTCTTTCATAACTTGCATTTTAACTTAATACATAGCAGGCATCTTAACATGTTAGTGTACTCTGCCTACTTCACTATGTAATGAAGATTAAATTGGATAATGCTGGCAAAACACTTTGCCAGGCGCTTAGCCCATGGTCATCCCTCAGTGAGTCATATTTCCTATTTGTTCGTCAAACTTAATGGCTGAGAAGTATTGAACTCAGTTTCTAAGTCAGTTCTTTTTGTTCTGATTTTTAGATTGTTTGCTTTTTTCTTTCTTCCTCTTTCTCTCTCTCTCTCTTTTCTTTAAATAACACTAAAGTGTCCATTCCTTAAACTGAGTCTTTGTGTAATTCCTTAACCATTTCCTTCCAAAATATCAATAGAAGTTGAATGAAGAGTCAAACTGGGTCATCCTGACTTATTCAGCCACTGCTTACTGAGGACCCCCTGGGTGCCAGGTGCTTTCATGAGTGATTTCATTTAAGCATTTAGGGCTCACAGAGGTCTTGGGGGGTTTTGGAGTCTAGGTCACACAACTGTGAGTGTCATCTTTGGAACTGAAACTGAGATCTTCTATATTATTGTGAAGAACGTTCCATTTCAGGGGATTTTAGGGATGGTTCATGAATTGCAGAAGTATTTGATTTATCTGGCCTTTTAAGTGGTTATTTTGAACTGTTTCAACATGAATAAAAAATCAACATAAACTGTAGTAATAGCTTTATTTTTATTAACTTAAGCTGTTGGGTTAAGTTGATTTTAGGTGGACCTCAACATGAAGCATTTTATTTCCTTCATCCTTGAGCATACATTTACACTTCTTATAAACGTGTCATTCACTGGGAAGATTGGAATGTTTTATTTTAAATCAGGCATGAATCTACCCACTCGAGTAAAATCATCTAAGTAAGTTTACCTGTGCCACACCTGAGTGCCTGGTTCATGTACAGTCAGGGCTAGTTCAGGCTTCTCGGCTTGGCCGCATGTCAGGTGTCCAGTAACAGGGGAAGACCCAATTTTATTCCTTTATGTAAGTTTGGGGTGCTTTTTTGCCTGACTTCCAGTATTTATTATGAGGAATGAGAGTTGAGGTTAGATGTTAGTCATACAGATCTGAAAGAAAAAAAGGCCCTATTGTTCCCTTTCCAAGCATCTGGAGAAACTCCTGAGATTTAAAGGTTACCATTGACAACTACATATCTGGCTATGGTAGGCAGAATTCTAAGGTGGCCCCCAAGATTCCCATCCCCTACTGTTGCATGCCCCATACAAATCCTTCCTCTTGAGTGTGCTCTGGACCTGTGAATCTGAAGGGATGTCACTCAGGTGATTACATCACAGTTTGTCAAAGGGATTTGCAGATACAGTTAAGGTCCAGAATCACTTGACTTTGGATTGGCTTTGGGTTCATCAAAAGGGAGATTAGCCTTGTGCACCTGACTTAATCAGATGGGCCCTTTAAAGAAGGTGAAGCATTAAAGCGATGCTCTCCTGTTGGTCTCAGAAGGTGGAAATTGCCAGGTTGTGGAGAAGGCTACAGGGTAAGGACCTGAGAGCAACCTCTGGGAGTTGAGCGTGATCCCTGGTCAACAGCTGGTGAGGAAATGGGAGGAAGTGGGAAGAAGTGGGATCTCAGTCAAACAACCACAGGAAACCAATTAAGTAGCAACTGGAATGAACTTGGAAGTGGCCTCTGAGTTCCAAATAAGGATGCAGCCATCTGACACCTTGATTTCAGCCCTGTGTGACCCCGAGCAGAGGACCCAGTTAAAATGTGCCACCCTCCTGATCCCATAGAAACTGTGACATCTTATATTTGTTTAAGCTTCTAAGGTTTTGGTCATTTGTTTTGTAACAATAGAAAATGAGCACATTGTGTGAATGTATCCAGATTTTCTCTACGTTGAATAGGATAACAGAAGACAAAAGCAAATTGAATGTGGAAGCTTGTTATATTATTGTAATGATCATCCATAATGCCAGATATTAAATTTTTATGTTAATAAAAAAACCTCATTATTCCTGCTGATTACCTTAAAAAATATACATTTACAAACCTAAGCTCATAAAACATGTTAATATTAGTACAATACCTCTTTGTCTATTTTAGGTTCTGAGGGATTTTTTTCCCTTTCTAGAACAAAAAGATTCCATTATTTGAAAACCACTGGCTTGACTAATAGGCACTTTTTAAAAAGACTGCATTTTGGTTGTTTTAAGAATGTAACTGTTGGCAGGGAAAAGAAGAGCGGGATTGTGCAAGGCTAATTTATAGTCAGCACATTGTTTTTAAATATATGTTTATCTTTAATTGTTCCTTCATTACAGAGTAATGCATAGATGTAAGAAATCCAGCCACTACTTTTGATTTAGACAGATGAGTTTCGCACTAGTGATTGTTTTTAAATCAGAAGTCATTTAAATGGTAATTTAAAACTTCTAAAGCATGCAATATTTCAGACATCTCAAAAAGTACAGAAAATGATATAACTGATACCCGTACACCCAATCATCTAGATGTTAGCAGAGGTTAACATTTTGCCTACTGCTTCAGGTTTTCCTTTTTAGAAAAGTGCAAATCCAGCTGCAACGCTATTCTATCATTTCTCCTGTCTCTCCTCCTATTCCTCCCTCCCCAGAGGTAAATACTAGCCTGAAATGGATGTATATTATTCTCATGAATGTTTTGTAGATTTTCTACATATGTATGTATTCATGAATAATATAGAGAATTGTTTTATACTTTAAAATTTAAATGATTGGTATCATACTGAAGGTAACATTTTGCAATTTAACTTTTTCACTCAGTTATATTTTTGAGATAAATAATGAATAATGTCCCATGGCATGAATAAAGCACAGTTGATTTATCCTTTTTTTCTGCTGATAAGCAGTTGTTTCCCCACTTTTGGTATCACAAATAGTACTGTCATGAATATTCTTGTTCATGTATTCATGTGATTCCATTTGAATGTTTCTCTAGAATAGGAAGTAGGAAGCTGTTGGGTTGAATCTTTAACTTTACCAGGAGTTGCCAAACTGCTCTCCAGAGCGGTTCTGCTAGCCTGGTGCCACCCACAAAGTAGAGTTTCCTCTTCTCTTCTTTTCACCCTGTGTTTGTTGTCAGAGTCAACAATGCTAATGCTAGCCAACTGGATGCGGGGGTGGGGGGCATGCGACTTCTTGTGGCTTTAATGTGTATTTCCTTAATTGCTGAGGCTGAGCCTATTTCCTATGTTTGTTATGCTTCAGATTTCCCTTCTATAAACTGCCTGTACAGTCTTTGTCCAGTAGTGGGAGGGGAGTGTTTTATTCTCGTTGATTTCTAGGAGTTCTTTATAGGATATGGACAATTGTTTTTTATCTAGCTCCCCCTAGTCCACTAGTCCATAACTGTTTAATTTTCTATGGTGTCTCTCGTCAAACAGAAGTTAATAAGACCATTTTAATATGATTAGATTGATCACTTTTCCCTTTATTGCTTGGGCTACTTATGTTTTGTTTAAAAGCACTTCCACTAATCATGTATTATAAAGGTATTCTCTTTTATTTTCCTTCAGAAGTTAGAGTCTTGATTTTCATATAGATCATGAATCCATTTTGAAAGAGAGAGAGAGAGAGAGGGAGACAGAATGTGTGTGTGTTTGTGTGTGTGTGTGTGTGTGTGTGTGTGTGCGCGCGCGCATGTTTCTATTAGGTAGGGATCTAATTTTATCTTTTTCCTCCTAGCACCTTTTATTGACTAATTCATTACCCATCTTCCCACCCCCATGATTTACTTCGTCACCTCTGTAGTGAGTCAAGTTTCCGTGATTATAGGCATCTCAGTGGCTTTTCTGTTTTGTTCCTTACCATACAGCTTTGAGCACTTAGAACTCAGTAACAAGACTTGATGTTTAGTGGGATGAATCTGTCTTCTTTTCCTTTATCAAAATCACCCTGCGTAGTGTAAGTCTTTTACTTTGCCAAATGAATTTTAGCATCAGTTTGTCAAATCCTGTAAAAATTTTGATTAAAATGGAATTAACTTATGGATTAATTTTGGAGGGAAATTGCTTTCATTAGCATATTGTTTATCTCATCCACGAAAACAATATATTTTTCCATTTATTAGAATGTTCCTTAAACTTTTTCAACAAAATCATAATTTTTACCTCAAAGTTCTTATATATATTTAGTAATATATGTGCCTAGGTACCTCATAATTTTGTATCTATCATAAATCATATCTGTTTTTAAGCACTTCCACTCTTTATGACTATTTGTGTACGATTTATGGAGTGTTTGCTGTGTACAAGGCTTTCTGGTGAGCTTGATTTCTGCAAATACACCGAGATGTATTTATCAGTGTATTTCCTGTTTTTTATTATTAACAAAATTAAATATCAGAGAGATTAAGTAACCTGATGATTACATATGATTAACTGTACAGCCTAGATTTTAACTCAGTTTTATCTAAATCTTTTATCTAAATCTTTACCTTTTGCTAAAAGCCTTTTCTTTTAAATCAGCTATAATGTTTCTCTGATGTATGTCATCTTGTTTCACAGTATGTTTTTATAGTAAAAAACCAAAATCTCATTACAGAGTCTCTATGTGAAAAAGGCATTTATTTCACCAAGTAGAAGTCCCTTCATACCAGTTAGTTAATTCATCTGGATAGACACGTTTATGGCAGAGAATAAGTCTATAAAATAAATGTTTCTCTGGCTGTTATTTTTGGATCAACTCTTAAGGAAAACACCTGTCCTAATTGACTTAGTGTGTTCTTTTTCTTGCTCACTACTTCACTTGTGCTTAGAGGAATTTAGGGTGAGTCCTCCCGACAAGACAGACAACTTCTAGAGGCAAGGCCTGGATGTCCAAGTGCAGGGTGAATGCTCCAGTGAAAAAAAAGTAGAAAAGCTAAGATGTAGATGAGCTTTTTAATACATTTAAAGTTTTTTTAAATTGAGGTATAATTGACACAACATTATGTTAATTTCAGGTGTACAGCATAATGATTCAGCATCATGTATATTGTGAAGTGATCACCACAATAAGTCTGGTTAACACCCCTTACCATATGTAGTTAACAATTTTTTTCTTAGCAACTTTCAAATATGCAATACAGTATTATTAACTGTAGTCACCGTGCTGTACATGACATTCTCATAACTTATTTACTTTATAACTGGAAATTTGTACCTTTGACTCCATTCACCCATTTTTCCGACCCCATACTCCCCGCCTCTGGCAACCACCAATCTAATCTGTTCTCTGCATCTATGAACTAGAGTTTGGTTTGCTTTTTGTGTGTGTGTGTGAAGATTCCACATATGAGTGAGATATACAGTATTTATCTTTGACTTATTTCACTTAGCATAATATCCTTAGGGTCCATCCATATTGTAGCTAATGACAGGATTTCCTTTTTCTCATGGCTGAATGATATTTCATTGTATATATGTATACGACATTTTCTTTATCCATTCATTCATCAGTGGGCACTTAGGTTGTTTCCATATCCAGGCTATTATGAATAATGATGCAGTAAACATGGAGGTGCATATATCTTTTCAAGTCAGTGGTTTCATTTTCTTTGGATAAATACTCAGAAGTGGGATTGTGGGATCATATGGTAGTTCTATTTTTAATTTTTTGAGGACCCTTCATACTATTTTCCATAGTGGCTGCACCAATTTACATTCCCACCAGCAGTACACAAGGGTTCCCTTTTCTCCACATCTTTGCAAACACTTGTTATTATTTTATCTTGTTGATGATAGCCAATGAAAACAGGTGTGAGGCAACACCTCATTGTGGTTTTAATTTGCATTTCCCTCATGATTAGGGTTGTTGAGCATCTTTTCATGTACCTCTTGGCCATTTTCCTTTGGAAGAAAATGTCTAATCAGTTCCTCTGCCCATTTATTTTTCATCAGATTGTTTTTTTTGCTATTGACTTGTTAAGAGTTCTTCATATATTTTGGAGTTCTTCATATATTTTGGATATTAACCCCTTCTCAGATACATGATTTGTAAATCATTTGTAAATTATTTTTTGCCATTCAGTATGTTGCTTTTTCATTTTGTTGATGGTTTCCTTTGCTGTGCAGAAGCTTTTTAATTTGATATAGTCCCACTTGTTTATTTTTTTATTTTTGTTGCCTTTGCTTTTAGTGTCAAATCTAAAAAGTCCAAGACCCATGTCAAGAAGCTTACCGCCTATGTTTTCTTCTAGAATTTTTATGCTAATACTTTCAAAGTTTTGACTGTTTAATTCCCTCCTCTTTCATTTATCATCCATACTGACTTCTCTGCAGAAGTCTAGTTAAACTCTAATTTTTCTCCTAGTGCAAGAAGGAAGAAGAGATAGGATAGAAGGGAGGAGCCTGTAGCGGGATTCAAGCTAAAGCCCATTTGTTCTCTAGGGTGTCCTGTTGGGTACTTTCACTTCCAACACTGAGGCCAGTCCTGCTTTTCTAAGGCGTCTATCTGGCCTCTTCTCATCACTGGGCCCTTCCTCTTAGGGCTGAAACAGGTGAGTTTCTGGGAGTGGTTCTGGATGGTTTTGTGAGCGTCAGAGCTCAGTTGTAGATGTCTGGGGCTGTTTGTAACTCTGCTTCTGTGCTAGAGCAGCCTGATGCTGTGGCTTAGGTGAACAATATGGTGGAATTTGGTTCACTTCCATTCAGGACATTATTGAGGACACAAGGATTGATAGTGGGGCATGAGCAATTATATCTCAGTTATCCCTTTTTAAAAAATGTTTAATGATACACGTGCCTCCTAGTAGGCCTGAAATAAATAGCCACTGGTTGACTGAAGATTGTAGACTAGGGAAGGAAAGGAAAGATGGTCTGAGATTTATCTGAATTGGGGGAGGAAGAAAGGGACAGCATTTCTGTCTTTGAAGACGTAAGTGGCCAGTTAGATTTAGTTTACAGATATATTCTGACTATTGCTTCAGGTCCTATTACAATTAAAATGTCCATTCCATTCATTCAAAAAGTATGTATTGAGCATGTTTTACATACAAGGCACTGTTTTTGACGCTAGTGATGATCAAAACCTGAAGATGCCCACTCCTCTCGTGTATATGTTCTCATGGGTGTGGGTGGAGACTTTAAAAAAATGAACAAGGTATTTTCAGATTGGAGTAAGTGCTCTGAAGGAAATAAATGGGGTAACATTAACACGATAAAGATTTGGGGGCAGAGTGTGGTAGGCAGGCATTGCTGTTGAGCTTAGTCTGCCAGGCCAGCCATGTAATTTAGGTTCAAGAATGGGTCAGAAATACGACTTGACTTGGTTTAAATTTCCAAATAACCAGATATGGATGAAATAAGGCTACAGGAGAGTGGGCATGGTTTCCAGAATTGGGGGCTTCTTCCTCCAATTACGTGCACCCCAAGAAACGAACTTATACTCCTGCTCTAAGGCTGCAATTCTGCTGTCAGGGTTTGTATTACCCAAGGTTAATGTCTGGGTTCTGGGTCTTCACGTTGGGATTGTGCCAGCTCTGGGTCAATCTGCGTCTCTCTGCAAGGCCCCAGATGTCCATCTGTGGCCAAGATTGCTGTAAGGCATCAGGGAGTGTCCTTCTAAAGAGGTGACATTTGTGCCAAGACTTGAGAGTCACAAGGAGGCAGATCACAGCATTGCAGGAAAAGGCACAGCCAGTACAGAAGCCTTGAAGCACGAAGGGCTTGGTGTCATAAGGAACAAAAGGGAACAGGATAGTGGGCTGGGGAGTGGGGGAGTATCAGATATGATTGTTAGAGGTTGGCCAGGGCCACATCGGGAGTTTTTTAAACCATTGTAGGAATAGGGGTTTTCTTCTAAGTACAGTGGAAAGCCACTGTTTTAACCCAGGCTCCGTGAACTTGTGTAGGAAGAAAGTTACAACTGTATGAAAATAAAAATTTTGCATTATTTCAATGATGAATGTAGACAACCAGCCATGATAGTATAAACGGTATCTGTATTGATGTTACCGGTAGAAATCATAGATATTTCCGCTTATTACTCTTATTGCAGTGATCTCAAAATGTCATTTATGATCATTACACTAATTAGAAATTACGGTAGTTATTAGCACTTATAATGTATCTTGTTATTTAATGCATTAATAAAGGCACCAGTGAACTATAGCCTGTGGACCAAATCCAGGCTGCCACCTGGTTTTGTAAATAAAGTTTATTGGAATACAGCCTTGCCCATTCATTTATGTATCATAGTTGCAACAGAAAATTTCTTTCCCTGCAATGCCTAAACTACTTAGTATCTGACTGACTCTTTCTGGAAAAAGTTTGCTGGTACCTGTACTGATAAAGCAGCATATATATTACTATGGTACAATTTAAAAATTTGGGTAACTGTTGGTTTCTTTGCAAGCTCAGGAGTTTTATTTTATGCATTTGAAAACGTTATTTATAAAAGTGACCCATAGGCTTCACCAGACGGCCAAAACATCCATGACCAGGGGGCAAAAAGAAAGGAAAAAGAATCCCTGCCCTGCAGTGTTCCAGGCAGGGAGACAAAATGGCTTGACCTGTATTTCCTCTGCCTTCCCCCTTCTTGATCTGGCAGATTTTTCATGTTTTCAGTACCCAGTACCTAAGCTGCCTCTTCTTTATGGATGATGTTTTGAGTCCTTCCCATGTGCCAGGCAGGGTCTTTATTAGGACTGTCTAATTTAATGCCCATGACAACACCATATGGTCTAGGTGTGACGGTCTTCATGCAGCAGTGAGGGAGGCTCAGAGGTGTTGTCAAGCCCATGTATTAATTTACCGAATGTTCACTGAGCACCTGCTATATGCCAGGCTCTGTGCCAAATGCCCGGGTGACAAAGCTGTCCATGATGATGCCAAGGTTTGAATCAGGCCCGTCTGATGCCAGTGTTGGGGAGGCTCACATCACAGCAGGTGATGTTCAGGATGACAGGTGACGCCACACTGTCTCTTTGAAGCCAGCCAGCAAGCAGCCAGCAAGCTCGGTCACTCTTCCTTCTCTTATGTTTCCATCCCACTTTGCTCCATAGCTCTCCTCCGCTCTAAAGGTTTATTATGTCTCGTTCTCACTCCTTAGTCTGTTGTTTGCATCGGCTTTGCCTAGAATAGACCATGGAGTTGGTATTTTCCCAGCTGTAGCAGCAACCTTAGTGATCCCTGCCAATGCCACTGGAATGGCCCTTCAAAATCTTTCTTTTTTGCAAGCATGAGCTTCTTTCCTGTAAGTGCAGCTCTCTTCTCCAGCACTTTGTGGATTTCTAAGACCACAGGCTCTAATTTGCCCATCGCAACCCAGGTTTAAACATTTTCACATGTCATTTGGTTGGGGGGTAGGTTAAAATTGATAGCAGGAGGGCCTGGCAATCAAGTCTCTATCTCAAATGAATAAAAAGATGGGACTGTAGGGCAAGGCCTGGTCGACGTGGTTCACCCCAGCTTGGGCAAGTCCTTCTGTACAAAACCAGGGAGGTTGCTTTCTCCCCTAGAAACATAGCCAATGTGCGTTCGCTGGGTTGGGCAAATACAGTATCAGGCATTTTTCTTAATTTCTTTTCTTTTTTCACATGTTGCAAGTGAAGAGCATTGTTCACCTGATTATCTACCTGGGCACCAGCATTTTATCAGTATATAGACACATATTCCATCAATTTGAACTCATACTGCAATACTGTTTTGCAACCTACATTTTTCACTTGCTAACTAAAAAAATAATGCAGGAGGCTGCAAATAAGAAAAGAGTTTATTTGGGGTCTTAAGAATTGCAATTTGGAAGACACCGGTTGGGGTAACCCTGAAAGAGTGTTCTGGAAGAGAAAGTGTCAGGGGCTTATAAAGACAAAAAGCCACCAGGTTGTTAAAAAGTTGCCTGGGGTGAGAACTGTGGTTGACTCTGACGTGAATCAGAAAATATTTGTCCTTAAGGAACCACAAGTTGTTTTAGGATAGGGGTCCAATAAGTCGATAGACCATCACAAGTTATTTTAGGATAAGGGTCCAATAAGTATCTTGAATTTCTGGCAGGTGTTCTGGATCCCTTCATCAGGTCAAAAGGTCAGATTCCATCCAGTCTGACATGTGCATAGGTCACACTTCCTTAAAGGCCCCCAGCTTCATTTTAGAGAGCTCTCTTTGCAATACAGACTCCATTTTTATTTTCCTTTCACATACTTCACAATAGTGTGACATGTTCTCATATTATTAAACACTCTTTCATACCAACACTTTAATGGCTATATTATGTATCATTGGCCTGCTTTACCATTTTTATTTAAATTTTCCTTCATATTAAGTGACATTTGGAAGATTTGGTGTATCAGTCAGGATTCAGTCAGGATACAGTTCAAATATCATTATTTGAACTGAGGAAATTTAATTTAAACATCAGTAACTAGTGGAATCTGTTAACTGCGAGCAAAGGGGTAGAAAAGGACTCTGGTGGGTCCCCAGAAGGAGCAGTTATAGCAAAGTAGCTGTGGCCTCTAGTCTGAGGAGGAGAGGACAGTTTAAGAACTAAAGACCCCCCAGGGAGCATGGCCCCCTTCCCCAGGGCTCTTCAAAGAGAGCGTGGCGGGCTTCCCTGGTGGCGCAGTGGTTGAGAGTCCGCCTGCTGATGCAGGGGACACGGGTTCGAGCCCCAGTCCGGGAAGATCCTACATGCCGCGGAGCGGCTGGGCCCGTGAGCCATGGCCGCTGGGCCTGCGCGTCCGGAGCCTGTGCTCTGCAACGGGAGAGGCCACAACAGTGAGAGGCCCGTGTACCGCAAAAAAAAAAAAAGAGCATGGCTACCACAGAGGCATCACCACAGTGATGAAGGATGCAGGCCTGTGCTGAACTATGGGAGTGTGTCTTGCTGGAAGGTTGAGTAAGCAGAGCTGCTTGGAAGTGGCTTCTGGTAGGAGTAGGGCCTGAGTGTGGATCAGACCTGTGGACTTCTACATTTACTACTACTACTACTACTACTACTACTACTACAATGGTGGCTCAATAGAAAACTGCCTTTCTCTGACCAGGCAGGACCATTCCAGCGCTCTCTTTTGGTGAAGCTTAACATTCTCCTACGATGGCAAATGGGAAATGCTTGCAGGTTCCAGCTCCAATATACAAAGTGAGGCCAAGAATGTTGGATTTAGGGTTGAGAGACAATAAATGAACAACTGAAACACGGGCTTGCTTTTAGTTGTATTTCTCTGTTATAAACAATGTTTCAGTGGACATCTTTTGTAAAATGCCTGCCTCTCTGATGTTTCCAAAGGAAAAATTCATAAAATTTGATTTTGATTTTTAAGGCTTTTCTTAAACATTACAAAATAACCCATGAAAAATGTGTCTCTATTTACTGTCCTTCAAGTTATGTGTGGGAGGAAAGGCACATATTTTTGTCATAGAACTTATTACTTACTAGCTTTTCGGTTCTTGGGTTTATCTATTGGATTGTTAACTTGGAGACTGGAGGTGCTCCGAGCCAGGAGTCCTTTGGTTGGAGCCTGGGGTCTAGCTTAGTAAGTGCCAAGCCCTGCAGTGATGAAGGCAGCTGTGTGTTGTTGGAACTCTCCACCACCTTGCCCCCAATCTCCTTAACTTACTCCCTTCCATTCTAATTCACTGCTGCTGACAGATTTATTTCTCTGAAACATCCCCTTGGGCATAATGCTCAAAAGCCTTAAATGTTTCCTCTTTGTTTATTGTATTGAGAATAAAAGAGAAGCAAAGAGAATTGACCTTGGGTGCTGGGCCCCTTGCTTCCATTCTTTTGATGAGGAAACTAAAGCCAATGGACTTGCCCAAGGTCACATGGGAAGTCATTTGGTCCAGGCTCAACCTGGAGCTTCCTTCCTTCCAGTTCACTGCGCTTTCCAGGCTCCCAGACCCCTGCTGGTCAATTGTCCTCACCACCTTGTTGTTCTCCCAGCACAGCACCTGTAGTGAAAGAGAGTCTATGAATACACATCCTCATCCTTTGACACTCATACTGTGTCTTTGCTGGTGCTTATCCCACCATCTGTATCGCCAAAAGGATCCCCCTCACCTTCTGTGCTCAGGGACTGGCTACTCTGACTTCAAGGTGGATTGCATCTAAATAGTGACCTGCCATTACTTTTTTTTTTTTTTTTTTTTTTTTTTGCGCCACACCATGTGGCATGTGGGATCTTAGTTCCCCAACCGGGGATTGAACCCACGCCCCCGGCAGTGGAAGCGTGGCGTCTTAACCACTGGACTGCCAGGGAAGTCCTATTACTTTTTAACAGATTGGACTCAGTCAGTTCTTATCCTAGGATGTTAGAGGGACACAGACATGGATTGGGTTCTACCCTGAGCTTTTGGTCCTGGGGCCTGGACACCAGGTGAAGGCAGGTATGTGCTCACTCCTGCCATATGAAAGTGGCTGGGGAAACAAGCATCTTCCCTGACTTTCTAAAAGGGTGCCTCCGTTTAAGCAGCAGTGAACATCTAATAGTGCCTGTTGCTTTAAGATAAGCATGTTCTTCTCCAGAAAAACACTGTTCTTTTTCTCTGTCTCCTACAAACAGTTGATTAAAATGCTAAGGGGGACAGGCATTCTCCTGCTGTTCCTCCCCTTGGGCTCACCACACCCCATAGACTCCCTGGGCTCCTGCAGGCTGTCTACCTGCTTCTCTCCACTCCTTCCACCCAGGTCTTATTACAGGTAGAAAGAGAGCAAAGCGTTCCCGTCTGTGTTTACACAGCACAAATAAGTAGTTAACAGAATCTTACTTAACACCTGTCTTGTCTGTCTTCTCTTGGTTTGGGGAATTGTGTAAATGGTACATGGGTGCTGTGAAAAGTAAAATGATTAAAGAAACACAATAACTGAGAATAGAACCTAGCTAGAGGCTTGAAGAAAGAGTGGAACAGAAGTCAAATGAAGATCCTTCAAATCCACGGGTGGTGATGAGCTGCTAAAGCCATACGGGGCTGAGGAGTCGGGGGAGGAACATGGTCCCTGATGGTAAGGACCCCTGAGGGAAGGCTGAAATATTAGTTATGGAAAATGTACGTTTAGAATAGTTTGTCACCCTTTCTTCCTTATCCTTTTTCCCCACCTCACCTCTCAGCCTTTTTTTCCTGGCTTTTGCGGGTTCAGATTTATTTTAGGGTATTTCTATCCTCCTCCTCAAATGTTAGACCTGTAGTCCTCCATCTAGAGGCATTGCTCTGTAACCTAGCAACCGGCATGTCATATGCGGTCCTCACTTATTTCCTTCAGCCCAGAGATCTGAAGATCATGCAAATGGACACATAAAGGATGGAAAGGATCAGGTCTACATGCAAAATCAGTCTTTGTGATGATTGAGCAATGGATGGGAAAAACAGCCTTATTTCCTAGTAATACATCCAAAGTAAGGGCCATATCACATCAGGAGAGAGAGACAGTGATAGACAAAGACAGAGCAAGGAGGAGAAGATAGACAAAGGCAGAGCAAGGAGGAGAAGAAGGAGCCAAAGAAAAGATCCTGGAGCTTCCTGGACTTGTGGGGTTGTAAGTGCCCCCTCCCCCTCCCCTCCCCATCCCCTCCCTCTCCCCCTCCCCCTCCCTCTCCCCCTCCCCCTCCCTCTCCCCCT
>NC_041218.1:41584792-41622415 GCF_002837175.3 Physeter macrocephalus
CTCCCCCTCCCCCTCCCCCTCCGACCTCCTGCTTTCCTTGCTCAATAGCAGGAAGAGGGGTAGAATTTGGAATTTTTGACCAGGGAATGATTCCTAATTTGTCTGGCTACATAGAAAGTTGGCATACTGAGATAAATTTCAGAGGAAAAAATATGACAACAGTGACATTTTTCTGCAGGATCTTATTATCCAGTCCACACAGAGGCCGAGTCACTGAGCTGATTCTGTGAAGAAACACAAAGACATCCTATCGAGACGCCTGTGAATGTCAGGGGCTAGTACAGTCTGCCACTGCTGGCTAGGAGTAAATGGGACAGCGGGGCTTTAGCGGGCTTTCACTGGGCCCCTTGTCATTCTTCCCGTGCATTGTGTGACGTTAGGACATTACCCCGCAGAAATGTTCTTTCTGCTGCTTTCTCCTCCTCAGTTTTGAGGAGCTGGCATTAGTCTTGTTTGCCTTACTTTATTACCTCGAAATTCAGAATACTTACTCTAAATGTGATGCATAGTCTTATGAGTTAGACTGGGATGATTCTAAACTTTATTGTACATCAGAATTACTTGGGAGCATAGTGAAAATATAGAGCCCCAGGTCCCTGAGTGTGGGCTTGGCGAGCTGGGGAGTCCCAGAAATCTGCATTTTAATACTCATGGTGATTCTAAAGCCAATGGTATGAAGATCCCATGAGAATCGGAGATTAAAGACTGATTTCCTAGAGAGGGGCATGGGACAGTTTCTTGGCTCTGTGAGTTGATGGATACATTCTTCATTATTGCAGAATCCCCCTCTCCATTTGAAGGGAGGGAGTTCACTTTTTTTTTTTTGTTCCTTCCCCATGTGCTTTTATATGTCATTTAGTGGTGTTCCTTGTCTGGCCCGAGAGAGGTGACCTTGACTCTGTTGAATGCTGATGGATAGGTCCTGTTGAAAGCTGCTTCCCAAAGGTCAGTGGCATAACCTGTTGATGAGGCAAAGCTGGCCAGTGTATCAGTCACCTCACTAAGGGAGAACAGTGCCAGGCCAAGCTGTGGCAGCGCCTCGGCAGGTAGAGGTGTATCGGTCAGGGTTCAATGAGAGGTGATGGTCAGCGGGTAGAGGGCGGCAGCCGATGGACAGGATAAGGAAGTACAATCACACACACACCCGCCCTCCCCCCCCCACAGCCCTTATTGAATGCTTGGAGGACTGCATCAAAGAAGGCCCCTCTGAAACAGACCTAGAGGCCTGAGACTATGATAAAAGAGCGAGTGGCAGCTCCCCAGCCTTTGATGCGGAGCATGCTGTGTGTCAGACCCCCCTCCTCAGCCATGCTGGTCTGCTGATAGAAGAGGCGTACAGTTGCTAACTGTTATTCTGCTGGATATGTGCTGCTGCCTTCCTAAAGCCTTAGACTCAGGATAACATAGATGGCACTATTATTTTTCCTGATTGGATTACATATAGAGACTAGCTAAAAACAAATAAGCATACACAGCACTGTGCTTTTTAGATGTTATTTTTGCACTAATGATAAACAGCTAACTTTGTTTCGTGAGTGTTTGCAAGGTGTTTGCCATTCTCTGTTCTAAGCACTTTAAATGGATTATTTCAGTTAATCCTCAGAAGAGCCTTAGGAGACAGGTGCTCTCCTTATTTTACACCTGAACAAGCTGACACAAAGAGCAGCTGTGTCACTTGTAGCAGATTCCCCAGGTAAGAAGTAAAATGTGGATCCAGTTGAGACTGTCCTATCTGGAAATCCAACTCCTAAGTGATGCTGCAGTGTCTGGATGGAACTTAGGAAATTAAGAGTAAGTCCAAGCCTTTTCCTTTGTCTACATCACAAGTTAGGCAGCCTTGGAGAGCAAAGGGTGTCATCAGTCTGTGGCGGATGAGGTGGAATCCAGGTGATTTTCCTGATAGAATAGTCTCTGAAGCAGATGTCTACCATTGCCTATTTCTTTCAGTTTGATCTACCTTTCTGTCGGGACCTTAACGTTTTTAATGCATATAATAGTGGCTCTTCTACTTATCTTTTTTATTCCAAAATACAAAATGCTGATTAAGAAACATCTTTTTAGGGAAAAGGAAGAGACAGAGGGCAAATGGACTGCCGACTGGGAAGGGAGGCGTGCTGCTCTCGGTGTAATAGTCCCGATTGCTTTCATTTTTGAACCAGTTCTAGGCCAGGCACAGATCATCTGTCACCTGTGGTTCTTACTACACTCTCTAAGCAATGACTTGCTCTTCCCATATCAGGGAAGAGAAAACTTAGATCAGAGTGGTTAAGTAGCTCGCCCTGAGCACACACAGCTGGTGCAAGACGGAGGTCGTTTGAACCCAGCCCTGCCCGTCAGTGGTTTTAACACTGCTTTTGTTTTAAACAATCCTCAAGACCCTTTCTTCAAAGAACTCCTACTTGGGTCCCAGAATGTCAGGAGTCAACGTTGCAGGAGCCAACATGGGGGCCTGGAAGTCAACTGCTTGAGGTCACCCCGGCCATACTCCCACCCGGTGTCCCGTGCCCGGGGCATCCCAGGGAACACCTGGGAATCTGCAGAGCATCTGTTAATACCATTCTTACTTCTTTGCTCTCATATATATTGACCAGGTGATGAGCTCCCCCCTTGAAGATAAATGCAAGATCTAGATCTTCTTACCTTTTCCAGAGAGAGCACAGCATCTGGTGTCAGATATGCTCCCCACCCTGATGAGTTGAGTCCGCCCTTCCCCTTCCATGATGTTGGGCAAATAATTTATCCTCTTGGTAGCTTTGGTTTCTTATCTTTTTTTTTTTTTTTTTTTTTTTTCCGGTACGCGGGCCTCTCACTGTTGTGGCCTCTCCCGTTGCGGAGCACAGGCTCCGGACGCGCAGGCCCAGCGGCCATGGCTCATGGGCCCAGCCGCTCAGCGGCATGTGGGATCTTCCCGGACTGGGGCACGAACCCGTGTCCCCTGCATCTGCAGGCGGACTCTCAACCACTGCGCCACCAGGGAAGCCCTGGTTTCTTATCTTTAAAGTGAGCATCAAGTTATTATGATGGTTAAATAGGCATTCCAACAAAAACCAAAAACCCTCACCCCAGTGCCTTTCAATAAATGTTAGTTTATTGCTTTTATTAGGAGTGCTTCATCGTCACTCCTAATTTTTATGAGGAGAGATTATTGCTAAACCCTCCTGGTTTCTTCATACCCTCTTTCCCTACTTGATTCATTATTTGGGAAGAATAAACTGGGCCCCCTTTCCTCTTGGGAAGGAACTTGCCTTTGGTCTTACCTCAACGGGTATGTTAATCTGAGGGTTTAGTTATCTGTCTCCTGCTTCTCACCCTCAGCCTTGTGTTCCATAATCACTAATAAAGGAGGTATTTTAGTCTTTCATCTTCTGACTCTCTTTCATTTAGAACCTGACAGGAAAGAGGTATGCTACGTGTTCGGCTTCCTTAATTCTATAATTACTATTTGTGGTCTTCCTCTCCAGTTCTCATAGAGGCATAGAATTTTAGAGTTGAAAGGAGTTTTTTTTTTTTTAAAGACTGAAATTCATTTCACCATCTCATACCTGAGCCTGGCTGCCAGGTGGCTGTTCAGCCCTTGCCTCCACACTTCGGGTAATGAGGAGGACCTTGCTCTCTCAAGAGGTGGCCCAGGGTGTCTGGCTGGGGATGCTCTAGATTGCGCTGAAATTGCCCGAGGAAGGTCTGGATCTGGCAGTATGGAGTTTTCAGGCCTGAACTCAGTATAAAACGTTCAGATTAGGTTTTCTTTGGGAGAGAGTATTGGCCTGAAGCCTGTTCGCTTTCAGATAATTCTTTTACAAAATTCATTTTCCAATAAGTAGTCAGAATTGGCTGAGGGAGAGAGTGAGTGTTCTGTGGGTTTTTGGCATCTCATCCTGAGAAATTTCCCACCAGTTCAGTGTGCCTGCTGCATCCTGAGCAAATTCTAGCTTGGGACTTGTCTGAAACGGTACAGGAGGAGGGCCCACAAGGCACTTTATTAATAACCTCCTGGCCTCAGTGCTCCAGGGTGAGGGATGCGGTATTGTGACTCCCAGAAGGCCAACTCCTGAAAGCTGAGCATGGTGCGTACTCTGGTGGCAGAAAAGAAAACTACCAGTGAAATTCTCCCTTCAATGTCAAAGATGCTAAGTGAAAGTTTCAAGACATTCACCTCAAATACACTTGCCAAGTGGAGATGGACCGATTTGGGATCTGCTCATTTATGCTGTTTGTTCTTAACTTCAAGGCAAAATGCAGTAGGGACCACAGCAAATGTTAAGAGACCAGGTTCCTTTCTAACCTTTCATTTAAAAAAGAACAGCTTTATTGAGATATAATTCACATACCAAAAAACTCACCTTATAAAAAAAGTGTTCGATTCATTGGATTTTACTATATTCACAGATTTCTGAAATCATCACCATAATCAATTTTAGAACATTTAATCACCCCCCAAAAACCCCTGCACCCATTAGCACTCACTCCCAAATCCTCCTCCACCAGCCCTTGGAAACCATTAATCTGCTTCCTGTTTCTATGGATTTGCCTCCTGATAAATGGAATCATAAAATATGTGGCCTTTGCCTCTAGATTCTTTCATTTGATGTTTTCAAGATTCATTCCTGTGGTAGTGTGTATCAATACTTCATTTCTTTTTATGGCCTAATAGTATTCCATCATATGGATTTACCACATTTTGTTTATCTAGTCATCTGCTGATGGACATTCAGGTTGTTTACACTTTTGGCTATTATGAATAACATTTCTATGAACATTCATGTACAAGTTTTTATGTGGACGTATAGTTTCGGTTCTCTTGGGTGTTTATGTAGGAATGGTATTGCTGGGTCATAGTCCCTTAATAACCTTTTTAAATTGCTTTTTTTGATTGCTATCCTTGGGCCCCGTATTCCTGTTTTCTGGGTTTATATTCACTTCCTCTGTACTGAATGCTGTCCATGACTTGGTATAAAGAAACAGAACAGAAATAGACTCACGGACTTTGAAAACAAACTTATGGTTCCCAAAGGGGAAAGGTCGGGGTGGGGGAGGGATGAGTTAATAGTATGGGATTAACATATACACACTACTATATATAAAATAGATAATCAACAAGGACCTACTGTATAGCACAGGGAACTCTACTCACTATTCGGTAATAACCTATATGGGAAAAGAATCTGAAAAAGAATGGTTATACGTATATGTATAACTGAATCACTTTGCTGTGCACCCGAAACTAACACAACATTGTAAATCAACTATACTCCAAAATAAAATAAAAATTAAATTAAACAAAAATAACTGAAGGGGAAAAAATAAAGTTAATACATCTGGGACCCAGTTTAAAGTTCTTTGTGAAATAACTAAAAATTACTCAAGTGAGAATAAACTGAATCATATGAATGCTTATTATATAGAGTCTCTGCTAGATTATATTTACCTTTGTTCTCTTCTTTCCCAAGCGTCCACTTGAAGATTTACAAAGATTTTTTTTTTTTCTTTTCCAGAATCGCAATGAAATAAAAAATGGCACTATCCTTCGGTTAACCACATCTCCAGTAAGTTGATCTTTGTTTGTAGCTTTCTAGTAAAGTCTTTGATCTGCAGTTTGTTAAAGGGATTATGGGATGTTAATTTTTCACGGTAACTTTTGTGTGAAACAAAAGATCTTTGGACGGTCCTCATATTCTGGACTGGCAGGAATGCCCCTCCTTCTATTTCCCTTGTATTTCCCATTACAGAAAGGGCAGTTTTTGTTCCAGGTTATGTGCAAGTAAATTGACCGTAAAGTTTGAGTTTTGGGGTCATCTCAGCAGTTCTCATATTACAGATGGGATAACAGCTGTACTGATCGGTTTTACCTACCTGTCCACAGATCCACCTAAGGCCATCTGAGCAAATTCAGACAACAAACAAAGGAAACAAAACTAGAGACAGCCCGTTACTTCCCTTTGAAGTCAGAGGGTGTGTCCATGTGTGAAAGAGAGAGAGTAAGCATTTTCTAGTTTTGGTCAGTTATTATGACAATTCATGAAAATATAGTTTAAGAAGTGTTTGCCACTTATGCTGTTTCATCGACAGCTGATTCTAGAAAAAAAAAAAAACACTTTAAAGTCTTCCAGATAAAAGCTGCTAAACAAAATGCTACAGTATATTTAGATTACTCTAGCTGACTGTGTTGCTTATCTTGATCTTTCTTGCTGGCTTATAGATACTTTGGGTAGTAACATTAGCATATTTAAACTACGTATTTTTCACAGTGCATTTTATCGCTTTCCTAAAAAATAATCTGCACAAAATACACCAAGTGTTACTATTTTCACTCTGCATATGTGATGAAAACTGTGTCTAGCTCTCATTTTCAGTTTCCACTGAAACCATGTGGTAGGCTAAAAATAAATTTAAAAATTGGGAAAAGCATCTGGCTAAAATTAAATTGTGGGTACTGTAACCACCACAAATTCTTCTTGTCGAAAATTACATTAGAGAGGCTTACAAACTCCTGAACATTTTACCCAGTAACATTTTGAGCCTAAACACAGTGATGGAGTCCATAAGAAAATGCTGCTGGCATTGGCTGAACTGTCTTTTGGTACCTTCTTTTCCACTTGATGGGAATTATCATTCATACTCATTTTTCAGTGGCTACATGATGAACTGAGACATTTTTGTCTGCCTTAGCATTGATCTTCTTACTTTAGTCAGCATGAATTCATGTTAATTTGACCTTTAGCGACATGGTTTCATTTGGGTTTTGTAGTTCCTATTTATCCTGCTAAAATTATTCATCTGCTTGATGGGTAGAAAGAGTACACCTTGCCTTTTGTTTCATCTCAGAATTAGAAAGGCACTGCTTTTTTAAAAAATCTAGGCCTTCACTAAATGATGTCAATTCTCTTTTTTATTTGCCATGGGTTCATGAACAAAATTTCTGCAGCGCTAAGCTACTCCTTGAAAGAACGTTAGGTGTTTGGCAGGGTGGAGTTTGTCAGCATCTGGAAAGTCAATGTACTAACACCATGGCATGACTTGGCCTCACTGGGGACAACGGAGCTTGTGCCCTTCATATACCCAGCACGGTGAATGGAGAGATGTGAAAGCCAGTGCACAAGGCAATATTATACGATGGAATTCACTACAAGAGATTGGTTTACATTTTCCAGAGGACAGTGGTCCCCAAACCTGAATCATTGGTAGAATTTTTAAAATGCTGATGTCTGAGCCTTTAAAGAGAAGCTGAATAATGGTATCTAGGAATAGGGTCCAGGCACCTGCAGTTTGAGTAAGCATTTATGGTTTGACTGTAGCCACAGGGTATAGAATTGGAAATTACTCTATAATCAAGATAGTTTGGATCTGTAAACTTCACTTGTTGCTGGTAGATTTTTTAAAAAAATTATTTTGTGTTTGACTGAAAAGTATGGGTCAGCATATGCTAATAACTCTTTCACTTTTTACATACGCAATAAAAATATAGTTAAAAAAATAGCTGTCTCTATTAAATTTGCTAGGAGGTATTAGAGTACCATAAAGAAACTGGCAAGCAGTGTTGTGCTAGCTTTTACAAGTCCTTTCCTCTACCTCAGCTGAACTCTCCCTGTAGCCAGAAAAGATGCACACATGCCCACACTCATACACACATGCATACACACACTCTTGTTTTAGGCAATGTGCAGCTGTGCTGAGTCTCACCTCCACTCTATCAGTGATGGTATTTTTGTTGATGGATTTATTTTCATTCCTCCTCTATATAGAACTATCCTTTCTGGATTGTTCCTAACAAAATAGGGCATTAATAAGAGAAGATCGAAAAAAACAACCTGCATTTTTATTCTTTTAAAAGTCCAGGGGCTTCCCTGGTGGCGCAGTGGTTGCGCGTCCGCCTGCCGATGCAGGGGAACCGGGTTCGCGCCCCGGTCTGGGAGGATCCCACGTGCCGCGGAGCGGCTGGGCCCGTGAGCCATGGCCGCTGAGCCTGCGTGTCCGGAGCCTGTGCTCCGCAATGGGAGGGGCCACAACAGAGGAAGGCCCGCATACCACAAAAAAAAAAAAAAAAAAAAAAACCAAAAAGTCCAACACTTGGCTGATGGTCTTCCTCTGCATTGCACATCTTTAGACAATCTCTCTAGTGACCATCTTAAACATGTATCTTTTTTAGATGTCCTATCCTTATCCATCTCTCCAGTATCATGAAAATCTAGCCATGAACATACTCAGGGAATGTGTGCAAATGTATGTGAATTTCTGAGCATTTCAGGGTTTGGAGACCTTCAGATTGTGCAGCTAAGTAGTGTTCCCTTGTACCTGCCATGATAATAATACCTGTGGAAATCTAACCTGAGGTCACATGTTGCATAAAGCATATTTTACATAAATTTTGGCTATTGTTCCTATTAGAAGAAGCTTGCATTCCCAGAGCATTGTTTTCACCTTCCTGAAATTTTTGTTTTAAAAAGTTTTCACAGTAAATGTATTTGTAGTCTTGGAGTGTGGAAAGCCACTCTAAGTAGGACACAAAACCCAGAAGTCATAAAGAAAAAGATTGATAAATTTGACTACCAAAAAATAAAAACAACCCCACAAAACCTTCATGTTTGGAAAGAATTCCAGAAACAAAGTCAAAAACAGCAAATTAAGGAAAACAACTGGCAACATGCATGATAAATAGAGGGCTAATTCCTCAATTTGCAGGATGTCTTATGAATAAATTAAATGCCCCCAAAACAGATGGCCAAAAGCTATAAACAAAAATGATTTCTTTCTCTCTCTATCTATAAATCTCTATATATAGTCTATCTATAGATATATATAGATAGATGGATCTATATAGATCTATATATGGCTATTTAGCTATAGCTGTATAGATCTATATAGATATAGATACACATGAAAGAAAAAACAAAAGAGTTGAAAATCTGCACTCCTAGATAATCAAGGTGTGAGGCAAAGATGCTGTGGTGTCAAGAGTATAAATTGGTACAGCCTCTTTGGAGGGCAATTTAGCTGTATCCACCCAAGCTTAAAATACATTTGTCTTTGTCCTAACAATTTTACTGCTGGGAATTTATCCAACAGATAGACTCACAAAAGCACTGCAGGACACACACACACACACACACACACACACACACACACACACACACACACACACACACACACACCCCATACAGGGCTGTATGCATCATTGCTTTCAGTAATCAAAAACTGAAACCTGTTAACTGTCTATCAGTTGGGACTAGTTAAATGCATTAGGTAATAACCATGTGATAGAATACTGTGTAGCTGTAAAAAAGAATGTGTCATGTGCTGCCTCAGAGGCATCTAAAAATTTTATTATTAAGTGCAAAAGCAGGTTGTAGAACATTGTGTATGGAGTGACAGCATTATGCACAGGGAAAGGAGGTGTATGTATGTTGATAAAAGGATAAAAATGATTCTCAAGGGATAACAAGAAGCTGTTAACAGGCTAACTTTACTTATCGTTTTATAACTTCTGGTAGTACTTACATATTTCTATACCATGTGCTGGTGCTATTTTTAATTAAATACATACACACACAAATACATATCATAATGTCACTACAGTATACAAGAGGTGAATCATAACATTCCATGCGAAAACCATTCCATTATTCCAAACTATTAGATTTTTAAGAGCTGTTTTATATATGACCTGAACTCTTCTTGCCTAATTTTATCCCTCATTTGGCCCGTGTGGACATATTAAATAAAACTGCTCATCAAGTATCTACTGTTGCTTTGTCAGCTCTAAGCATAACCCTGCCTTTCTGCTGTCTCTCGTTTGGGGAAATGATATTAGAGGCATCTGCGTCAGAGGGCTTGTCGCACTGATTTGGGGGGCCAGTTACCCTGGCAAAAAGAAAAGCAGTGTTATCTCAGTCACTCTGTGGATTCAGGTTATCAGAGGTTCTTAACAGGGAGGCCATTAAAATTTTTGGAACCAATTTCTCTCCACGGAGCTGAGAAACTTGAAAAGAATTGTAAGCTGTCTTAAGTTCTATTTCTCTCCATTGCCCTATGAGCCTAACTTAGAGAGAAGCCAGGGGAGGCTTTTAGGCAGAGGAGTGACAAGATCACTGTGGCTGCTGCCCAAGAACAGATTGTAGGTGGCAGGGGGACAGGTTAGGAGTTCAGTGCAGCAGTCCCGGCAGGAGATGAAGATGGTGCGGGCTGCCTGCGTTGTAAGGACGTGGAGGGTCTGAAGGAGTGTTAGAGGGCAAGCCCTAGCACTTCCTGATACTTTGGATGTGGTGCCCCTTGAGAGAGGCTGCGAGGATGGCCCGGTATTTGGGCACAATAAACAGTAGTGCTGTTTACTCGAATAGAAAGTTTGGGAAGGGGAAAATGAAAAATTCGAGATGCCTGTTATGTGCCCATGTACACAACATGTCAACCAGGCAGTTAGGAATGTGTGTCGGGCAGCCTGGAGAATACAGGTGTGCCAGCCATCACAGGTACGTGGCGTGGAAGGCCATGCGCTGGGTGAGGTTGTCCGCCACAGGGAAGGCAGGGCCCTGGGCACACTCTCTCAGGTTTGGAGGAGGAGCTGGCCAAGAAGCCAACAGAAGAAAGTGCCTCAAGGAGAAAGAAAGGAACACTTAGGTGTGCTGAAGGCTGCTGAGACAGTAGGAAGATCAGATGAGCGAGGAGGGTGTGCTGCACAGAGGTATTGGTAGCATCATGGAGCCGCTCTCCGCGTAGGTAGGGGTGAGGGTGGAAGCCTCGTGGAGGTGAGAAGAGAGAGTATGAGGTGAGGTGAGTTGCAGCTTTAGACCCACTCTTTATTCCAGAACTTTTGCAGAGAGTGGAAGCAGTGAAATGAGGGCCCGGCTGGAAGTGAATTGATTGGCTCAATGTACAAAGGTTTGTACATTTCTGTTTGTTTTTTTAAGACAGACCGACCTACTAGAGATGTTTGCAGCTGGAAATGATCCACTGCAGGGAGAGAAACTGATGTACGGGTGAAAGGGGGACAAAGTAGAAGCAGAATACCTGAGAAGGTGAGAGCGTAAGGGCTCTAGAGCTGCAGGGAAAGATTGACCTTGGATAGGAAATAGGGGCCAGGTGCATAGAATCAGGAAGAAGCAAAGCGTGAGAGTAGAGACCCTGGGCCGTGTCCTTGGAAGTAGGAAGATGAAGGAACTCTGGCTGTGCTTTTTGAAGTAGCAAGGTGCAGGAACTCCTGGCTGATTGCTTTGATTTCCTCAATAAAATGTGAGGCAAAATCACTGGTGTGAGGGAAGCAGGGGATGGGCGAGTTTAAGGAGAGAAGAAAAGGTGTGAAGGAGTCATTTTAGAGGGACATAGCAGACATTCTAGGAAAGCATAGTCTGATTGCTGGGCAATATTGAGTGTACATTTGAAAATACCTGTGAAACCTGTGATCCTAAGGACATTTTAGATTACTTCTTAATTGGTATCACGGACCCGGAACCATTCTGGAAGTTTCTTGGGAATAATTTTAAGTAGGACCTTAAAGAATAGAGATGGTAAATACCTGGCACACTTCTACCATACATATCCGTTCTGTGTTCACCTGTGATCACTCGGAGGCTGTTTCCCTCTGAGCCTGGGCCCAGAACTTTCTCAGCCCAGGACATCAGGCAGTCACACTGAGCTGTTTGTGGGGCTCAAGGCGAAACTTGTTTTCTATCCTTAGGACAGTGCCAGAAAATAAAACTTACTATCTGATACAATCACGCATATAGCTGCTAGACTCTTTTCGGTTGTGCTAACTGCTTGAAAAATCAGAACAAAGGTTATTTTATTTTTTAATAATGTAGATTTTCCCCAAACATAAAAATATTGCAGACTCATGGAATATTTGAAAAGTGAAGCTTGCTACAAAAAATTATGTAGAATATTACAATTCATAAATAACAATGGGTCATATCTTGATCTGTTTCCTTGGGTTGTGTTTATGCAAATACGTGTGCATATGTATTCATTTATTTCTTCATGCATTTAGTGGAATTTTTTTGAACTCCTGGTAAATGCCAGGCTCTGTTCTAGGTACCGGAAATAAAGTGGTGAGCAAATCTGACATATTTCTTCTTCTCCTTTACGTTCCACTGGATACACGCCCACACCCATACACATATACCTCTGCCCCTCAAACAATAAAATATATTTGCATCCTACCCTTTCTCCTAATATTCCATCATGAAGATGTGCCCATGCTATCCTATATTCTCTGAAAGTTTCATTTTTAATTCCATATGATATTTCATCCTATGACTATATCATGAGTTATTTAACCATTGTCCTATTGTTGAACATTTTGGTGGCTTCCAGGGTTTGAATATAATGCTATTCTGAGAACTCCAAAGGTACCACACATCTGTCTAGATATTTAAATGCATCCTTTCAGTCAGGGATGCTCATCACCACCCAGGATTCCTCCAGCTCTGCTGCTCATGAACTCCTTAGGCCGCCTGGCCCAGTCTGCTTGCCTGTCCTCACCTCCTTTCCACTTTCTCCTTTGCTCTCCAACCCCAGATACACTGGTCCTCCTTCTGTCCCTCCAGACATGACAGGCTTGTTCCTCCTGTTCCTCCTTTGTACTAACCATTCCTGCTGCCCAGAATATCTTCCTCAGCCCTTGCCTGAGGTGCCTGACTCCTTGTCAGTGAGATCTCTGCATCAATGTTGCTTTCTTAGGCTACTTGTCCCTGAAAACGACTCCGTCTTAAAAAGCCACCCGTCACTATCTCATTCCTCTTTTAGGTTTTGCTATGAACTCATCGATATTTAATTTCTTACTGTTAATTTGTTTTATTGTCTGCCCCCCACCTCAAGGACGTAAGCTCCAGGAGGGCAAGAAGCTTGCCTCCTGTTTGTTGCAGAATCCTAAATATATAGAACAGTGCCTGGCTCAGAGTAAGCTTCCAGGAGTATTTGTTGAATCAGTGAGTGAGGATTCTGTCTTTGATTTTGAAGGGGCATAGCTTCATGGATAACTGTAAAGACTTGTCTGAATATAGGCCAAGTGAAATTATGTGCCGAGTAATCTTTGGCAAATAACTGATGCCAAAAAAGTAAGTTTTTCTTACACAACCCCAGTATCTTAACACTAAAACTTATTCTCACATTATTTTTTCTAATAGAAGTTTCACATCCATGTTATTTAGAAATTAAAGAAGGTAAAGAGAATACATTTCTCTACCTGTTCCGGTTCCACCTGGAAAAATATTGCATTAAAAATGTCCCAGCGGTTTGATGTACAATAATATTTTGATTGGGGCTCACATAGGGCATTAACATCTATGGAGCAAACTTTCTCTAGGCAGACTTCATGACAAGGGTTCCTCCCAAGTCAGAGTATCGCTTTGTTGTACTGGTGTGTGACTGTCCCAGTAAAATATTTTTGATTTCCACAGCAGCAACCGATTAGCAGTCCTAGGATTTGGGACTATTTGGTCTTTTTAAAAAATTTTTTTATTGGAGTATAGTTGATTTACAACATTGTGTTAGTTTCTGCCATGTATTAAAGTGATTCAGTTATACAAATATATAAATTCTGTTTTATATTCTTTTCCATTTTGATTTATCACAGGATATTGAATATAATATAGTTCCCTGTGCTCTACAGTGGGACCTTGTGGTTTATCCATTCTATGTATACTAGTTTGCATCTGCTAACCCCAAACTCCCAGCCCACCCCTGCCCCAGCCATCTTCCCCCTTGGCAACCACAGGTCTGTTCTCTACATCTGTGAGGGGCTGTTGAGTCTTAATTCTTCTGCTCGGGACACTTGTCCTTTCCAGGTTTCTGTTGTTGTCTCTCTTCACTTCTACTATTTTCAATTAATTCATTCATGAACTTCTAAGTAGGTAACATTTCAAGCACATACAAAAGCAGAAAGAATGGTATAATAAATCTCATCTACCTAGATCTTATAATTATTGACTCCTTCTTTCTATTTTCTTAGCAAATGTTTCTGCTGAGAAATGTACCCTTTCAAAAGGGCTAGTAGATTGTCTTTTTGCTACAGGAAGCCACGAGGGGCTGTGGTGCCCCAGCTGGAGAAGACGAGGTGGTGATTAGAAGACCGAGGCAGAGCCCATGAGCCCTGTGGGGCTGGGCCACACCTCCATCATCACTTTGAGATGCAGTATGGTGGGAGTTTTAGAACAGCGGTTCTCAGCATGTGATGCCAGGCTCATCAGCAGCAGCACCTGGGAGCTTGTTAAACATGCACTTTAGGGGACTCCACCTCAGGCCTACAGAAACAAAAACTTTGGGTGGAGCCTAGGTATCCACGTTTTAAGAAGCCATCCAGGGGGTTCTCATGCACGACACAGTGCACTACTTTAGAGCCTGTTCCCAGAGCCCAGCTGCCCAGGCTCTATCTTAGCTCCAGCATGGAAAAGCTGTGTGACCCTGGGCAAGTTACTTAACTTCTCTACACTTCCATTTCCTTTGCAAAATGAAGATAATGAAAGCTCCCGCCTGATAGATTGAATGAAGTCCTTCAGGAAGATATTTTGAATAGTGGCTCATAAAGAACACTAGGTGGGACTTCCCTGGCAGTCCAGTGGTTAGGACTCCGCACTTTCACTGCCGAGGGCCTGGATGCGATCCCTGGTTGGGGAACTAAGATCCTGCAAGCCATGCAGCGCGGCCAAAAACTGAAAATCACCAAGTAACTGTCAGCTGTTTTTATTAGTGGTATTAACAGCACCGAACACTATTAATTTATGACAATGAAATCATTTTTGAGTCCTCATTATTATCATAATCTCTATAGTAAATGCAGACTTCCTGCTGGGAGAAAACTGTATTTTTCAAGGAATTCAAAGTGATTCACTTGGTTTAAATATTGTATGTTACTGTTAATGCTGTATCTCCATTTGAAAATTTTGGAGAATGGTACATCTTTGAACAATGTAAAAAGATAAAGTGATTCTCCCTTTCTAAAAAATGGAATTTAGGGTTTGAGCCATTTGTCAGCTATGTGGGTATCAGTGAATGAGTAGGAAAGGTTCTTAGTCTCCTGCACCTTCCTTTGCTTTCTTTTTCTAGTCTAGTTTCTGATGCAAAGTGTCAAGTTTGGGTTATCATTACATGGGAGACCATAGTATATGTCTCTGACCAAGTGATAGGAGTATGGATTTCATCTGTCTTGGTCACTGAAGAATTGCATTGGTTTCCCTGCTGACTCCCCTTCTTTCTGCGGGGCTGCTTCCAGGTGGCAGTAAAGGGGAGATGGACAGGGAGGAAGGGGGCACTTGGGGTGGAGTCCCTTTGCTCTTTGTTCCTGTGTGGATTCTGTTTTTTCTGCTCTGCAATCTTAACCCTATTATAGTTCACATGGGGCTGCTCTGATATTTCTAATCAGTTTCTGTTTGGGAGAAGATGCCTCATTGTTGGGGTCAAATATACCTTCTTCCCCTTTCTCTGAAATATGACAAGTTTCAAAGGAGAATATGAGAATGGCAGAGTGCTTCAACCATTGCAGTTTTGAGTTAATAATTGCAAAGATATTCAGTTATTTCTATTAAGCAAAAACACAGGCAGAAAAATTTATTATCTAATTTTTCCTACTGTGTCTCCCAACTGAAAGGTAGATATGGAAACCTTTACTGGGTGAATGAGAAATACAGAAGACACGTTATTATCTAGAAGTTCAGCTCCTCCAGTATACTTCTGTCCTGCATGTAGAAGCAACATGCAAATGCCTTAAAAAGGGGAACTTTAATTGGAGACAAAGCTGCTAATTTGGTTGCCTAATTATTTTGTTTTAAATTCACGCAGTAAATAGCTAATGCCCGTGAAACACGTGTTGTTGAAAAGTGGAATTTACCAGCCCCATTGTGTTGTGCTGGAAGACTTTCAGTGACCCCGAAAGATTATTTGGGTGTCTAATGAAGCTTTTGAACATTGTGTGTAGGCAGTTATTACTCAGAGTATTGACTGAAAGGGTGAACATGCTGTATAAATTTGTGTAATTGCTTAATTAAGCAAATAGCTTTCTGTCATTTATAGATAATAATTTTACTTAAAAAGTAAACATTCTCCCCATTTTCCCCTCCGCACTGCCTTACCCGCGCCATTTCTGGGGTTTTACTGTTCTTCGGTTCTTGCTTTTCCTTGAGATGGGAATATGGGTCCTGTCAAAAGAGGGCAACTGATTCCCGCTGTGAAATTGACAGGCATTGCCTGAAGTTGGAGTCATTATGGTTGGAAACCTGCCCTTGGTTTGTAATACTCATCTAGTCTTGTGCTTTTGGCCTTTGAGTCTTCATTTCTCAATGAGATGTGTTGTGGTTTCCTCCGTGAATACTGTGCTTTGTTTTTGTCCCCGGTGAGGCTCAAAACGCCCACCAGCTCCATGAACGAATCCAGTCGTCGAGTATGGACGCCAAGCTGGAGGCCCTGAAGGACTTGGCCAGCCTCTCCCGGGATGTCACGTTTGCCCAGGAGTTTATCAATCTGGATGGCATCTCTCTCCTCACGCAGATGGTGGAAAGCGGCACTGAGTAAGCATCTTTTACCTAGACTTCCAATCTGTCCTGTACTTTATAACGTTTTGCGTATTTGTTACTTTTCTTGTACTTGCGATTTCTTTTTTTTTTTTGCGGTACGCGGGCCTCTCACTGCTGTGGCCTCTCCCGTTGCGGAGCACAGGCTCCGGACGCGCAGGCTCAGCGGCCATGGCTCACGGGCCCAGCCGCTCCGCGGCATGCGGGATCTTCCCGGACCGGGGCACGAACCCGTGTCCCCTGCAGCGGCAGGCGGACTCTCAACCACTGCGCCACCAGGGAAGCCCCTGTACTTGCAATTTCTAGTTTTAAATGCCAGAAATTGTCTAGGCTCAGGGGAAAAAAAAATGGTGTTTAAGATAATGTGTGGGCTGTGGTTTCATAATGTTAGTATTACTATGTTCTCCACCCACCAACTAGCCATTATCTAAGACAATCTCTGAAATTTTAGATTTACAGGAAAAATATTACTCATTATCTCTAAGGGCCTTTCCAACACAAATTATAATTCTTCAAAATATAAATCCCTCACATCCTTTGCTTATCCCTAAAAAAAAAATTTTCCTTCCCTGACTCCATTTTTTAAAAAAGTTAGAATACCTCCTTATGTTTCAAAGTCTTAAACCAGGTCGAAATAACATCCCTGAAGTAATTTTTTAAAAAAATTAACACTTGATTGATGAAATGCATGTCCTTAATTATTTATCATTAAGTACCATAAACATTTATTAGGTACCCATTGTGTGCAGAAAAGTGGAAGTTGGGAAAATTTTAAATGACGTGAACCTTGCCATCTAAATATTTATGGAGGCAGAATTCAGTTGAGGTACAATTCCTCCTGAGGGCTGGGAATCTAGAGGTTGGACCAGTTACATCTCATGGAACCTTATGAGCTGGGGGGGGGGGTAAGGTATCAGTGAATGGGCCTTGAAGGAGTTTGAGTTCTACCATAGGTAAGGAAGGAATGGGCAAGGAAGGAATGGGCATTGGGGAGCTCACCTTCTCAGGGTAGGGTTTGATCTCTGGTGTGATTTTCTGGCTACAGAGCCAGATGGGTCTAGCTTTTACATGTGTGGACAGATAATTCCCTTGACCACAGAATACCAGGGTAGGGTCCACAGGACACTCTTCATTTCCGTATAGTCAGGTGCAACAGGTGAGGACTGTTAGAGCATGCCAGTTAGAGCATGTGAGAATGCTGGGCCAGCTAACTACATAGTAATATGCTAAATAAATAATGTGCAGAGTTGAGATAGGTATTTGTTCGGAAAGAATAAATAGCATTTAGATTTGGGGTGTAAACCTGGGCCAGTTAAATCTCTCTTCAGTACGTGGTGATTTAAAGAATGACCTGCTGACTGTACATGGTAGAGACCTGTCTTGGCCCACTCCCTTCCTTCCTTCCTTTCTTCCTTCCTGTCTCCTCCTACACTTGGCATTATTTAGCCTCTGTAGTTGGCACTAATGAAAGATTCTTTTTTTTCCCTCATTCAAAGAGAGCATGTTTTATAACAGCAAGAATATCTCCTGTATAAGAATGTTCTCTCGAGTTTGGAGTTGGAGGCCTTCATAAAGAAGTAGAGAAAATATCTAGGAGTGAATGGGGGCAGGGGAGTCAAATCCAGGAGGACTGGCAAGCAGGACTGGGTGATCTGGAAAGGGTCAATTGTAGACAGGTATCATTTATTTTTTTAATGAGGACTGAAACTCTGCTCATTACATTTTTGGCAAACATCAGCTTAGAGTAGGGCAGAGAATCTCAAATTCTGGGTGTTATCAGAATCCAAAGTGGTTACTGAAAAATTGGGGTTGGAGCTTGAAACAGCTTGAGGGAAGTTAAATTAGTTTAGGGATCCAAGAGACTGGCCCAAGGAAAAGGAGAAAGAGGGTTCTGTCTTTGTTGGAAGCTCCAGCTGAAATCTAGCTTAGAGCGCGTCAGATCCCTCATTCCTTGTTACTAGTGAGCAGTGGATTGCGAGTTGTGACTACAACCACCTTCCCCGGGAACTGTGGACAATTCATGGGACTGCCACATGTGGTAGGCCCCTCTTCACGCCCACCACTGCTTCTGGTGGGACAGTGAGCCCTGGGAGCTTCTGCCTCCATCACATTTACAAGGTGTTAGATTAAAATGTAAAACTGTCCTCATGTTTATTGATTTATCTAAGTCCCAGCCATTGATGTATCAAAAACACTGCATCAGAGCCAGTCAGGATGGAACCTGCTAATATTAGGTGGTCCTGCCACAGATACCTAAGTATCCAGGGGCTTAAGCTCTGGAATATTCAGAATGACATTGTGTTAATACTTCCAAATTTATCAGAATTGCATAATTACAATTACAGTGGTACATATGCTGAAAGCTAGAGTCCATGTGATATGCGCCCTGAATAGAGGACTGGAGCTGAGCTCCAGTACCTCTGGAGGTTGGCAGTCATATATTTGACAGTGAGGGAAAATGCATGTTAGGGGCTTTACTTTTTTAGTTTCTCATTATATTTGTTTACTAGTGCTTCCATAACAAAATAGCACAGACCAGGTGGCTTAAAGAACAGAAATGTGTATTCCCACAGTGCTGGTGGCTGGAAGCCCAAGATCAAGGTGTTGGCAGGCTTGGTTTCTTCTGCAGCTCTCTCCTTGATTTGCTAATGGCCACCTTCTTCCTAAGTCCTCACATCATCTTTCCTCTAAGTAGAAGCATCCCTGGTGTCTCTTTGTGTGTCTAAATTTCCTCCTCTTATAAGGACACCAGTCAGATTGGATTAGGATGCACCCTAATGACCTCATTTTAACTTAGTCACCTCTTTAAAGGCTCTATCTCCAAATACTGTCCCATTCTGAGGTACTGGGGGCAGAGATTCGACATATGAATTTGGGCGGGGGGACACAATTCAGCCAGTAAGACTCATCAAAGGGACACTCCCACCTTGTGCTCCAGAAGAGAAAGAGTAAAACTGATACTATGTATTGTCTTGTCAACGTTAGGACTTTTCATCTGTGCTGTTGCCTTACTCTACAATTCATCTTGACTTACTGAGTGCCCCAAAGACTGATCACTGGGGACAGGAGGTCTGAATTATATCTCTATGTTTCACATGTCAATACTGAATTTACTTTATGTGAACCACAGTAATTGAATTCTTTTTTTTCTATAGTGTATCATCCTCATTAATATTTTAATTATTTATAATCTGTAAGCCATCCCAATTTGTTACATGCAGCCAGATTTCAGACAGATGAGCAGAACTCAAGACCAGATCTTGGGTGAGTTCCAGTTTGCATTGTCTCTTACACTTTCCCATCACACTATGTTACTGGGAAGGGATGATGTTTCTCTGAATCACCTTGGTGTGTGCCCTCATCACCATTTTATATAAGTTATAGGTCATGCTACACTTCGGATGGAGGAAAGAGGGCACTGGAGCTGTACAACCTCCTCCCTTCCTTCTGCAAGGTCCTGCAACTCATGCTAAGAAGCTGCTCATTTAATGCACAGCTATTTTCAGATCTTTTACTCAGATGAAAAAGAAAAGAGAAAGACACTTTTCTTATAAGGAAACCCGGCTTCTCAATTAAACTTAAACAAGACTTTAATTAACAGGAAACCTCTGGAATATCAACTGCACAAATTAAATAGACCCTACAATTTGGAAGGCACTTACTTATGACTCCTGGGCAGACTTCCAGCTGGGAAAGGCAGAGGTTTCCTGAGCAGGACCTGTGGAAATTTTTAGGAAACACTGAAGAAATGTAGCTGGAATTTTTCTGCTTACTTTGAGCTGTAATGAGATTCAAAGAGAGACTTGCCTGTTTGCCATTGCCCAGGGCTGAGCTTTTAAAGGTCTCTCTCCAGCTGGTACCAGGAGCGACGATGGATGGAAAAATTAGCCACAAAGGAGAAAGGGGAAGTGTCATTTTGGCAGAACACAGTGTCTAAAACTTGAATTTTAATTTTTCCATTCTTGTGGAATTTTGAAATTCCATGTCTAGTTTCAGCTTGAAACATCGATGTAGAAGCAAATAAATTTGTGGGGAAACTTGTTTCCCCAACCTGAGCCAGGAAATGGTGCCCATTAAGGAATGGGCAGTGGTTTTTTTTAAAAGATTTCTCAGAAATTATATATTTTATTTTATTTGAAAGAAAAAATATTGTACCTGCAACTCTAAATCCACTGTAGTGAATAACACTGCTTTTCTTTGGGTTTTAATAAAACACTGTGTTCTTTGTCTATGCTGCTATGCACATAGACAATTGGACAGTTTACCCTGTGCCCTTCTACTGGTCAACCATCAGAAGAACAGGGGGAACATTTCCAAGAATGAAAGGATCCTTATAGTTTCCCACTTGGCAACATGACAGGAAAATTATGCCCTTGGAATATGAGTAAGCAGTAGCAACACCCTGGCAGAAAAGTTAAGAGTGAAAGAAATTAAATTCACGTATTTACGAAAAACTCATTTTTTTTGAATTAACTTTCTCTCCTTAATAAAAAAGATATATTTATTGTTTAAAAAATAAATGTAAATAAGCAGAAGGAGGAGAATAAGAGTCATTTGTAATCTGCCTTTCCAGAGACAAATATTTTTGACATCTTGGTGTATATTGTTTTTGTATATTCTTTTAGATACACACACACACATACACTGGCTTTACAAAAGTAGAATTATATTATTCATGCTCTCTGTAGCCTGCTTTTTGTACCTAACAATATTCCCATGTGATTAAATATTATTCCCCTCATCATTTTTGTTATCTGCCTATTAATTCATTTTTAAAGCTCTGTTGAGGTACAGTTGATATGCAGTGTAATAGGAGAGTTTGAAGGCTATGCAGAGTAGAGTTAACCATTCCCCTGTTGTTGGATATTTACACTGCCTTCAGGTTTTTTCAGGATTATGAACATTCTCTCATCAGTTTTCCTTTCAGCAGAATCTCTGTGAATATTTATTCTGTTGGAATAAAATTCCCGATTCAGAGGAAATACACATGTTGAAGCTGTGTTAAAATAAGAACAGCCCCATAGCTTGTTGACATGTCCTAATTTGTACTTTACCATTCATGTCGGGGGTATGTCCATTCCTAACACCCTGGGCAATACTGGGCTGGCGTTTCCTTAGGGATTCTAGCTCTCCTAAGAAAAATAGCAGTGAGGTATTTGAGGAGCTTTCACTAATCTGGGGAATTTATATAAGTACTTTTTATTTGCTTGGTTGGTCATTTCTCCAAAATTGGCTGTATTAGGAACAGGGCAAAGAGTCCCATAGTTGTTTTAGAGATATGTAAAGCCCTTAAGTAATTGTCTTAAAAACAAGCCACATTTGCTGTATAAACTATCGATCCCCTCCCCATTCTGTCATATAGATGACACAGATGAGGATGTTTGGGTGTATGTATAGCTATGTGTGTTTGTGTTTATAAAAATTGTCATTGTTAGCACACGAACAGTTTCATATTAAACTTCGATTTAATATGAAATTAAATATTCAGATCGTTTTAATATTCATATTAAAATTTAATATGAAATTTAATATTCAGATCGTTTCCTCCTGGCTGGAATCAGAGCTGTGACTGTTTCTCAGGAGATGTGAAAATTGAGTTATGACCTGAATTAAGCACCCTGAAATGATGTCTTGGCTTTGATGTTGCCTGGCACCCACACTTGAGAATGGATTTATAGGTTCTATTCATTTAGCAAAGTATATATTATTTAAGTGCTGAATATTCCTGACACTGGGTTTAGGCACACGGGTGTATGTGTGTGCGTAGAAAATACAAACACGCATATGACAGTTTGCGACTACGTGTGACATTTTTTGAAATTTTGTCTTCATACAGAAGATGAATTTCTTTTTTGAAAGTAACTTTGTTAACCTCCACGGACATGGATTGTTGGCTCTAACTCATGCTGTCGCTTCTGAGAATTCAGTGTCTCTTATAAGCCTTGGTTGTTCTGGAAGGTCCAGGCCAGGCCACATTCATCAGCGACTCTTTGCCAGCCGCCAAGCACAGGTCACACCATGTGTGTCTTGCACTTCACCTCGGACAGAGGCCATGGGGAGGAGCAAGTAGCTCCCCAGACAGAGTCAGAAAGAACCTGCTCTGTGTGGTCTGTGGGCCCCAGCTGAGAAGCCTGCTGTGTCTTCCCATCTCCTTCTGTCTGCTTTCCTGGAGCTGCACTTAGCAGAGCTCAGGGAGTTCCAACTGCAGCAGCCCTGCTGGGGCCCTGCCAGAAATTTGCATCACAAACGCCAAAGGGGCCAGCCGTCTAGGGCTTTGTCGGGGGTTGTGTGGCAGAAAATCCCTTATGCTGGAACTCCGCCTCGCCATCCCTTTTTGCTTTGTTTCTGTGTCTGTCTATAACTCCGGTAATGGAAATGAGAAGGGGTCACACAGCCTATTTAAAGAAGAGATTATCTTCTGCTAGGGAAAAGATGCCATAGCTTGGGCTGAGGTGAGGGGCTTCTGATCACTGTGAAACATCAGTCTTTCGAGAATCATTTGTTCTCCAGATATGTTTCTTTTAAAGTGGTTATATATTGAGAGAGAGAGAGAAAAAACTCAGTTAGGAAAACAGACATCACAACAAAAAGTTCATCTTCTGCTTACATTTACTCTGAAGCCAGAGTGAGGAAGTGGAGAAGTAAGAAACACTGTTTAGGCAATGAATTTCTTTCTGCACTCTGGTCAGGGAGCACTTTCTAAGGCCAGGGTCTGCTACAGGGGGTAGAACACATATATAAACCTAAGGATGCTCAGGCCCTAGGCGAGAAAGTTATTTTGGAATATTGCAGTGACTGCTTTATATATTACACATACCCACCCCACAAGCATTAATTTTGTAGCAGTTCTGTTAAAAGATTAACTGAGGCATATTAAAAATTTTTAGAGTGTATTTGAGCAAAAATCAGTTAGAATTGGTCAGTGCCAAACTGGAAGTGGTTAGGAACACTCTACCCACTGGGGCTGGTGGGGGAGAGGGGAGACCCTTGTAGAGAAGAAGCGGAAGCAAAGCAAGGGAGTTGTTGGATTGGCTGTAGTTTAAAGTCTAGTTGGCTGTTTGTGATTGCTTGTCCTTAGGTTTCCATTTCCTAACCTGGAGGCATTTGCAGGTTTAGGGTTTTAGATCGCTTTTACAGGCCTCCAGAGCATTAGAACCCCTTCTGTCTAAAGGCCTCCTTGTTCAATTAATTTAACAGTTCCAGACTTAATGGAAAAGTTGCAAGATCAAGTTTCACCAGTTGTCCTGTTTGTGTCCTTTATAAAGACCTAACTCTAGAGAGCCCCTTGCACCCAGTTGTCCTGTCTTCTCCTAATTGTTGCAGGAAGGGGGACTCCTTCTAGGGCTGGAGAGTGGGCTCTTGTCTAACACTCAGAAATGAATTGTCCTAGGAGACATATGTACTGACAAAGCAAAAGACTTTATTGGAAAGGGGAGTCCGGGCAGAGAGCAGCAGGGTAAGGGAACCTGGGAGAGCTGTTCCTCCACGTGGCTCACAATCTCAGGTTTTATGGCAATGGGGTGTTTCCAAGTGGTCTCTGGCCACTCATCTTGCTTGTGCCCATATTTGGTCTGACTCAGGGTCCTTCCTGGTGGCACGTGCATCTCTCAGCCAAGATGGATTCCAGAGAGAAAGATTCTGGGAGGTTGATAGGACATATGGACTGGCATCTCCTCCCTCCTTTCGGCCCCTCCCGAACTCTCCCGGTTAGTTTTTGGTGGCAGCACCTTGTTTCTTATCAGGACCTCTTGTTGCCAGACAGCTCATCCAAGTGGTTATCATCGTGCCTGGCCAAGGCGGGTGGTTTCAGTCAACGGTTTCCTAACATAATCTCTTGCAATCTGGAGCTATTCCTTAGTCTTTGCTTTTCTCTCATGGCTTTGACATTTTTTGAGATTATAGGTGAGCCATTTTTAGAATATTCCCCAATTGGGGTTTATTAAAAGGTAATTAATTAGAAGGTAATTATCAGGGAAAGATAAAAGCATGGCTTTCATAGAGATAGAAAATTGAATATGTGTTAAAAGAATGTCTTTTACTCATCTGATATGAGGGAACCAGGCAGATGTTTTCACGGTTCAAAGGAAGAGTCAAAAGGGCACAAACTTAGGGCTTCCCTGGTGGCACAGTGGTTGAGAGTCCGCCTGCCGATGCAGGGGACACGGGTTCGTGCCCCGGTCCGGGAAGATCCCACGTGCCGCGGAGCAGCTGGGCCCGTGAGCCATAGCCGCTGAGCCTGCGCGTCTGGAGCCTGTGCTTCGCAACGGGAGAGGCCACAACAGTGAGAGGCCCGCGTACCGCAAAACAAACAAACAAACAAAAAAAGGGCACAAATTTATATGAAACAGAGCAATGTCGAAATGAATTGCAAATGGAGACAAAACTGGTTTTGCACCTGCAGGGAGGAAGTTAATTAAATCACCACTAGGCAGGACAAAATATACATATGTATCAGTTACCTACAACTTAAAGACAACAGGGCTGGAATCTGATAACCCAGAAGAGTAAGCCATAGACACTGCATAGTTTCCTATTGAAACCCGAAGTCCTTTTTCTACAGGTTTCTCCAGTGTTTTCTTCTTTTAGAAAACATATGTCTTTGGCTCAAATATCACAGATGCTTGTGTTTATTTCATTGCATCCTATTAATGTCACATGATGTCTCTTTGTCTTATTACTGATGTTCACTTTGACCACTTGTTAAGATAGCACCTTCCTGGTATCTCCCTGTAATGCAATTTCCCCACCCTTGTAAATAATTAAGAAATAATTTGGGAGTAGTTACACCATGGGAAATGGAAAGTGGTACAAATCAGGTTTGTATATTTTCTCCCAGAGATTTGGCTCTTCAATAATACTAGCACACCACTCTTTAAAGCAATGTAGGCCATTTGTTCCCTGTTTTATTCATTGGGCTATAATCTATCACTATTATTATTTATTTTGATGTCAAATTTGTCCCAGACATGGGTTTGGAAACTTCATCAAGCTGTATTCTGTGTCCTGCCTCGTCTCCCATTATTCTTTGAGCATTTCTGTACTTTTTGGCTCAGCGAAATGTTCCAGGCTTACCTAGATCTTTCCAGCCCTGGACCGAGTCATTTCTCCAAGGAGCCCCAGTTCCTTTTAGTGGAGGGTAGTGTTTGGCTCTTGCAAAAGGGCCCAAACTCTGCTCAGGCTTCCTTCCCCATGGCCACCTACTTCTTCCACTCTGCCCAATGGCTATTTGAAGGAGAAGGAAAGGAAGCTAATATATATGTGGTTGAAAAATGTCCGCCTGCCATATCAGTAAGCAAAGGACATTGTGGCCATCAAGCCGTCAGCCACTACAGCTGCCCCCCCCCGACCCTGAGGGGTTTCAGGATGGAGAAAAGCAGGATACTGGCCCTAAATCGCTAAGGTGCATGTCAAAGGAATGATTTCAATGAGCCCAGACTGTTACATCTTTTCATATATGGAAAAGCACTAAATCCATTAACTTAAGATGTCTGGTTTTTCTTTATTTAACCATAATCTTTTGATGTTCGGACTCCCTGGTTTATTGCAAAACTCCTATGTGTCCCGGCTCCTCCCTTTCCTCTTCGGAGCCCTCCCTCAGTGCTATCTGAGAGGCTGCCTCTGGGATTGAGTCCTCAGAAAGTCCAACGAATAAAATATAATTCTCAACTTTTAGGTAGTGCATTTTTTCTATATATATATATACATATGTATATATATAAATATGTATATATATATATATTTAAAGAAAGGCAGGTTAAGGAGGGGGAAGGCAGCAGGAAGAGGAAGATCACTTTATGTACATTTTTAACTCCCCACTTTTATCAAATACTAGATCTGATCTTCTCGTGGTCAGTTAGGTTTCTGAAGTGGTTACATTTTATGTGGTTGAAAATGTGAAACTTACCTTCTTCCGAATTGAGTACCTACTCTGCATGTGCCTGACATTATAGTAGTTGAGTTACAGAGCGAGCCTTTGCCTTCAGGTAGCTGGAAGGACAGTGAGATGTCCTAAGTCATGCAGCTGATGTATTCTCAGCACTGCGGACATGGGCGCCACCCTCAGTCTGGTCAAGGAAGGGAAATCAGAAGTCAGGGAGACTTCACAGAGGAGTCTCGAATCAGATGAATTTGGGTAGGACTTCTCTAGTCTGACAAGGAGGGGAAGGGTATTCCCCCAGCAGAGGGAAGAACACACTTAATGCCAGAGAAATGTGGCAGACTTGAGGAATGGGAAGTGGTTTGATAAGGTTAGAAACACTTGTTTCCTAATCTTCTTGACCTAATCTTTAGTTTTTAAAGAAGCATAATTGTCCTTTTTTACAGACATGTATTGATGATTGTGCACTTTTTTTGCAGACTACTATCCCAGGGTTCCATCTGTGGTCCAGGAATTATTGCAATGTCTCATGGTGTCTTCCTTCAGAAGAAGCATTTTTTTCTTCTCTTAAGAAAAGAGAAAGTAGAATTAGTGGGCATTTTACCAAAGAAAGATAATCAACTATTTCTCCATTGTTGAGCATGTACTTAAGAACAACTGGACTAGTGTTTTTTGGCTCTACTTTTTCATTGAAAATATGCCCCTCTTATTTCTAGGGATTTCCCCCTGTTGAATATATACCCATTCTGAGCAAAATGGAGTGTTCTTGTTGCCTTTACTCATAAGTAAATGCAATAGGTTGGTTACAGTGGTTTAATCCCCATCTTTTGATTGTTTCGTATCATTAAAAAACACCAATTTATTGCTTGGAGAAATGTTTTGAAATGAATTAAGTTCTCTTAATGACTGTTAAATCTGCCCTATATCTCATCCTGGGCTTTCTTCGTGATCTGTAATTTGTGTTAAACTCATTGCTTTCACACATGCTCCTTACATGACTGTTTTTGAATTTTGCAGACGATACCAGAAATTACAGAAGATCATGAAGCCTTGGTAAGAATTTCTGATGGGTTGATACAGATGATATAACACTTCCTTCTTCTCTGCATAATTAAGCCCTGTCCTCTGACTGATTGTGTAACTATGTGTCTAGATGTTTTGAGTAAGTGATTTATTTTTGCTTTCTTTTTGATGTTCTTTTTTTTAAAAAATTAATTTATTTTTAAATTTTTTTTTGGCTGTGTTGGTTCTTCGTTTCTGTGCTAGGGCTTTCTCTAGTTGCAGCAAGCGGGGGCCACTCTTCATCGCGGTGTGCGGGCCACTCTTCATCGCAGTGTGCAGGCCTCTCACTATCGCGGCCTCTCTTGTTGCAGAGCACAGTCTCCAGACGTTCAGGCTCAGTAGTTGTGGCTCACGGGCCTAGTTGCTCCACGGCATGTGGGATCTTCCCAGACCAGGGCTCGAACCTGTGTCCCTGCATTGGCAGGCAGATTCTCAACCACTGCCCCACCAGGGAAGCCCCTTTTTGATGTTCTTATGAACAGGTTCTTTAAAAATTTATTTCCCTTTTCTCTTTGCTTTGTGGTAGAAAGAGTATTCTATGTTTGTAACCATAAAATGATCACATCAGGATTGCTACCTTTCTCCTGGAGCAAGGCTAGGCATAATTTTATGTATTACTTTAAAAAAAACCTTTCTGTTTTGCGGCCTATGTGATGTTCAAAGTCAAAAGTCTTTGATTTTCTTCAATGGCTTGGTAAGAAAAAGATCCACATTAAAAAATATATTTAGGGCTGAAGTATGGAATGAAAATTATTTACTTTCAGTCTGAGAATGTGTTCAACCACCTATATATTTGTGAATTGCCTGATAATTATGTTTGGAAATCTCAAAACTTTCTTAGAGTATTCCCTCCTCAGTGCCTTTATTATCCACTAAACAAGGTGAGTCCAAAGAGGATCTAACAAACTCTCTATAATAGGTTGAACAAAGTCCCATTTTGCTAAGTTGTTAAGCATACAGTTTCAGTTTGAGAAGGAAGACTGGACAGTATCTGAAAATGTGCACCTTATTTTTTAAGCCTTCAGAGAAAATTCTGATCAGTGTATGATAGTGGTCTCAAATCATTCATCTTCCCCTACCCCTCCCACTAGAAGAAGTATTAATTGCAGGAACTCTTCAGTTATTAAATTCTAATAAAGTAGAAATACTGAGTTTTTAGGGCAAAGCTTCTTAAACCTAACTTTGATATATATTTTTAATATAGTAGAAGCACTTAATGGTAATAGAAGTAGAAGCCATCTTTTATGAGAATTTACTCTGTCCTGGGCATTGTCTCAATGTTTACACTCGTTACTTCTAATTCACACTTTTATCCACCATACAAGATGAGTAAAATTAGAATTGTTTCCTTTATGAAGAAGTTAAAATGAGGTGGTGTTGGGATTCAAACTGATTTTTTCTCTAACAACCTCATACAATTTGCTAATGCAGAAGAATTTTGGGCTCTGAAGCCAAAATTATTTCTTAAAATTTATCTGCCAGTAGTTGTAATCTTTTGGTATATAGAGGTGTTGGAAGTGTGACTAAGCATGAATCATGATTTCCATTTATCAATCACAGACAAAATCAATGCTCAGGGCCCTGGTAATTGCAAAGTAGCTTAATGAGACTAAGTACCAGAGATAATAATTATAAACTCTAGAAAAAATATTGCAAACAGAAACATCTAAAAACAAGTGTTTGAAGAAACTGTATAGCAACTGAAAACAGACAGAAAGAAGAAGTAAGTCAATCTTTGAGAGAGCAAATAAGCCCTAGATGAGATTTGTGTGTTTCCAGCTTTTTGCTTGAGGACTCCTGCTCATCCAGGTAGCATGGGGTGACAAGAACCCTCAGTCTTAGTAAGTTACTAAGAGGATATAGTTTGGGGCTGGCAGAGAAGCTAGATTATTAAGGGGAATCCATGAAAGAAAGGAGGCTCAGAGGGTATGAGACGACACCATATCTATATATAAACTCTGCCAAATCTATCACTGATCACTGAAGTGTGAATATACGTGTGTATGGGAACCCCAAAGGGACCTGGTAAAATTAGCAACTGGAAATGGAAAGAATTGGGAAGAGATTTAAACTGCCACTCACTGAGGAGTTTGGAGTCTGATTCTAGCCAAGTTAACTTCCTACTAGAACAAAAACCAATTCTTCAGAAGAACAAAACTGAGCTATGAGCCTTGGCAATGTTTCATTCCCAATGTTCAGAATACAGTAAAAAATTACTAGGTATATAAGGAATAGGAAAAGATGATCTATACTTAAGAAAAGAAAGAAAGCAAGTAGTAGAAGCCTACCTTGAGATGACCCAGATGTTGGAAATAGCAGATGAAAATTTTAAAGCAATGTTTATAAATATATTAAAAGACTAAAGAAAAGCATTAGCATATTAAATTCGCAGATGGGGAGTCTCAGCAGAGAAATGGAAATAGGAACCAATTGGAAATTATGAAACTGAAAAGTATAATATTTAAAATGAAAAATTCACTGTAGGAGTTGAAGATGGCAGAAGAGACAGTAACCTTGAAGATATATCAGTATAAATTACCCAATCTGAAGACTGGATAAAGTGAATAGTGAATAATTGACCTGTGAGATAGTAACAATTGATTTTAAATACATTTAATTGGGGTCCCAGAGAGAGGAAACATATAATGGGGCAGAAAAATGTTTTAGGAAATAATGACAGAAAATTTCTGAAATTTGTTGAAAAGCATAAATTTTTAGATCTAAGAAGCTTGTTGAACCCAAGTGGCATATATAGAAAACTATGCCTAGAAACATCATAGTCAAAGTTCTGAAATTGAAGGTTAAAAAGGATACCTTGAAGGCAGCCAGAGAAAAACAACTTATTACATTAAGAAAATAAAAATAAGAATGAGAGCTGAGTTCTCATTAGAAATAGTGGAGGCCAGAAGGCAACCTCTTAAAAGTGCTGAAAGAAAAAAAAAAAACTTGTCAACCCAGAATTCTTTTCTAATAACACTATCTTGAAAATGAAGGTGAAATAAAAGCACTTTCAAATAAAGGAAAACTAAGATGGTTCATTGTTAGCAGATACACACTACAGGAAATATGAAGGAAGTTCTTCAGTTAAGAGGCATCAGATCAAATTTGAAAAAGCAAGACCCAGCTTTATGCTGTTTACAAGAGATATACTATAAATACAAAAGAACATGTAGTTTGAAAGTGGAAAAACATATACCACGTAACTGGAAGTAATAATAAAACAGTTGTTTTATTAATATCAGGCACAATAAGACTTCAAGGCAACATATTATCAAAGATTAAGAGAGATAATTCACAATAAAAAATGGTTGGCTTATTAGGAAGACATAAAGTGTTAAATGTGTCTGTACCTAATATAAGGCTTCAAAGTACATGAAGCAAAATCTGACAACTAAAGAGAAATATAGACAAATCTGTAATCATGGTTGGAGATTTTAAGACTCTTTTCTAATTTCTTTTTTAATTTCTAATCTCCCTTCAAGGAAGAATTTCTTGAAAGCCCTGAGGAATACAATTAGCTGATAGCTTCCCGCTATAGCACATTCAAGATCCATAACAGCTTTCAAACTAAGACCATACACGCTCTTTCTAGGCAGCCCCTAGTCAGTGAGCCTGATGAGCATGGCGCACATACCAGGGCCTGGCCATTTCTGCCCATTGTGGGACCCCTCTAACAGTCCGTACTTATACTGAGCTTCCTCTTGGGCTGGCTGGGACTGTCAGATCTACATCTGCGTCCTCTTTCCTTTCACAGGCATCAGATCTACCTCACGGTCTGAAGGGTATTCTTACCCAGTCTTGCTTTGTGCCTCTTTATCTTTCACAAGCACCACCTATCTTCCAATAAACCTCTTGCTCTCCTTACTCCATCTCAGCATTAACTGAGGACTAAACTGACACAAAACTGACCTATGAGGAAATAGAAAATCTGAATACCCACATCTATTAAAGAAGTTGAATTCATTTTCAAAAGACTTTACACAATGAAAATTGGTTACACTGGTGAATTTTATTATACATATGCAGAAGAAATACCAAATCTACACATATGGTTTCAGAAAATAGAGGTAGAGGGGAAAAGTCCTCAATCATTTTATGAGGCCTATGAGGCCAGTATCACTCTGATACCAAAACCTGACAAAGCCAATGCAGGAAATAATAATTATAGACAATTTAATGAACAGAGGTGCACAACTCCCCAGAAACGTATGAACAAATATAATCAAGCAATGTATAAAAAAGATTTGTGGGCTGTAAAGATTTATCTCAAAAATAGTTCAACATCTGAAAAATCAGTCACTGTGATTTAGTATTTAGCAAAATAAAGGAGAAAACTTAAAGAGAAAAAGCATCTTTATAGATACAGAAAGTAGATAATAGATACAGAAAAAGCATTTCATAGCGTCCAGCAGTCATTCATAAAAATTCTCAGCAATCGAGGAATAGAGGGAACTTCCTCAACTTGATAAAGACTATCTGCAAAAAAAAAAAAGCATTATACTTAATGTTGGAAAATTGAATCCCCACCCCCCCCAATAAAGTTTGGGAATAAGGCAAATATGTAGCACTTCTATTCAACCTTGTACTGTAGTTTTTAGCCATAGCAATAAGTCAAGAGAGAGATAAAAGACATAATGATCAGAGAGGAAGAAGTAAAACCAACTCTATTCGTAGAGGACATGAATGACTATGTAGAAAAGCCTAAGGAATCTACAAAGAAACTGCTAGATGTCATAACTGAATTTAGCAAAGTTTCAGGATATAACATGAATATATAAAAGGGACATATTTTTATACCTTAATAGCAAACAACTGGAAAATGAAATTTTATAATTTCCATTTACAAAGTGTCAAAAATCATAAAATTCTTAGGAATAAATTTAACAAGAGACATCAGTATCTGTTCACTAAAAAAAAAAAATATTGCTGAAAGAAATTAAAGAAGACCTAAATAAGTGGAGAATATACCATTTCATGGATTGGAAGAAACAATATAGTTAAGATAGCAATTCTCTCCAAATTAGGTTCAGTGAAATACAATCTTTTAAAAAGAAATTATGAGCCAATCCTAAAATCTTAAAGGAAATGCACTGGACCTAGAAGAGCCAAAACAGTCTTGAAAAACTCATAAAAATCAGTAAAGTTGAAAGATTTCATTAACTGACTTCAAGACTTCCTGTAAAGTTAGTTATTAACACAATATGATATTGGTGTAAGAGGATCGACAGATCCATGGAATAGAATAGAGTCCAAAATTGATCCACAGTTAAATTTTCAACAAAGGAGCCAAAAGAATATATGCTAATGTAAGTAATGCTATGATTCTAAAGGGTAAGGGAATGTCTGAAGGGCAACAGAAATCCATACATTTCAGTGTATATAAGTTTTACCAGAAACAAAATAAAATACTAGGAAAAACTCAAAGGGCAGGGTAGAACTATATTCATTAATTCTGGCAATTAGGGATATATTCAGTATGATTTATGAATAACTTTGAAACTGGTCTTTATTTTCATCTTTTCTCTGCTTCTCTTTTGGGCATGACACCCAATGGAGGCATTTGGAAGCACTATTCTTTTATAAAATAAGCAGCATAAAATTTAAGTGCTTTGAGATTGGCTGAATTTTGTTGGAAAGAAGAGGGTCTCTACTGAATTGATGAGAAATATTTATTTGAATCATTGCAGCACACATGGTGTGTTGGCTGTGACATGGCTCTCAACCAGCATGTAAAGTTTGCAGTCGGCTTAATTTGTGGCAGTCAGTACTGCAAAATCTTTAGCTTGGCACTTTATAAAAAACAAATAAACCAAACAAATAATAATGCTCCCCGCATGTGCCATGTGGTTGCTTTATATTTGTAATCCTTTTAGCCTTGATCTTCTGCACCCAGCACTGATTTCAGAGACAGGACCTTGGCTCCTGCCTTCCCTCTTGGAGCCTGAATCACTCCTCTAGCAGTGAAATAAGCATCTGTGTCAGGGTTCAATAAGAGCTTTTATAGCTGCCTCATTTGAAATGAGATGATTGAGTCCGTTGATTTGGAAGGTAATAAAATTTTAGCATGGCTCTCCTTTTCTTGCAACTAAGGATTTGAAGTTGAATTTTGAAAAAATTCTCCCTCATGTAAACCTAGTATGCCATCCAGCAACCAGTTATAATGAATTATATACATCATATATATACTATATGTATAATATAGTATATATGCATATTGTATATTTCATAATATATAATATATAACATAAACATAGTATATCTAATAACATTTATATCTATATATTATATAAGATACATATACATATATATGATTATATATAATATGTGTCTAATAACATTATATCCATAGAGTATATAGTTATATATTTAAATATATTAAATGTTATTAGATAATATTTATATAAATATAAATTATATAACATTTATATAAAACAATAGATGGACCAAGAGAGCTATCCTTCTCCTGGGCACCTTGGTGTGATGTGAAGAAGCTTCTCTCATTTGTCAGTTGTTCACACTAATGGGTGATTACAAAGCACAGAAAGCCCTAGCTGCAGTCTCAGAAATGGTACTCCAACTCCTTAACAACCTTGGAGAGTTAAATCCTGGTCCCGAAAGCAGCTTGGAGATTTGGAAACCAAACAACACTCTTTCCCTTTTTCTCCATCTTTTTCCCAGGTCCTTGCAGCCTGTCTGAGGAGCCTGTAGGCAGAGCTCTGGAACACTTAAGGAAGAGGGACAATCCCCAGATGTTACTAAGGCCATTTGGATTATGAGTCCATTGAGCAAGGAGCAGAGTCATTTTGCCTTCAGATAATTAGACAGCATAAATACAATTTATCTTTTGCTTTTAAAGCAGTTAATGAAGACTAATATCATCTCTAGTCCCTGCTACAGGGAATATAAAGAAGAGTTTGATTTCAGCGGCATGTTACTCCTTTTTCACTGCCTGTTCCATTGTTCTTTTAGTGACAATACTGAGGCAGTATTTTTGCACTATGTGGAGGTCACAAATGCCATCCTCCAATGTCTTATAGGTGGGCATCTTATAGCAGTTGAGGTCTTTTAGCATGCCAGGTGTAAACAAATGTCAGCCATTCGTTATCACTTCGTGGTTGTTTTTCCTTTTTTTAAGTAAAAAAATTGCTAATATGGTTTATCACTAATAATATAATAAAATAATACATTAGCTAATATTGTTTACTAATAATTCTGTACATTATTATGTGACAATATTTTCACAGTAATACTAATGCCTACATAATCTGTTAATAAATCTTACTAATTGCTTTTATTTCCTGGCTCTCTTATTTTCCTGAGGCAATTTCCTGCTTTTTTTTTTTTGCAAGCTAATGTTTGGATTTTCTTAGGACTCATTGTCTGTAGAAAGAGCCATTCTGGAATTTTTATATAACCTTTTTTGCTAGTATTTTTAATCCATTTTCCACCTTTCTACTTTTTTTTTGTTTTCTTAAAAGAAGCTTGAGTTTTTGGGTTTGGAATTTCTTTTTGGGGGCATGATTCTCTGATGCCACCCTGTATGATTGGGATTGCCTGCCTGTGACTCAGAAAAGCCTTAAAAAAATATTTGCTGCTTTTCTCTCTGGCTTGAAACATTTGGCTTTTCTTGCAATTTTTTTTTTTTCTCTCTCCAAGGACAGGGAATTCTTGACACAGTGAAGACAGACATTTGAAAATCATGAGCTTTATGTACCTTTTTAAAATCCACTTTGCATAATGATAATAACTAACATTTGCATACTGCCTTCCATGTGCTATACAATGCTTAGAGGGCTCTAAGTATGGTAGCTCCTTTCATTTCCCCAGCAATCCTCTGAGTTAGGTATCACCACCACCACCAGCATCACTGTCATCCTCATTTTTATAAAATGAGGAAACCGAGGCATACAATGTGTCCTTGTCCACTGAGAGCTGGAGGGTAGCCTCTGCTGTCTGACTCCAGAAACCAACCTCTTAACCGTTTCTATCAGGCGCACCTCATCCCCTCTGATCTCCGGCAGCTTGGGATCACGGTCCTTTCCTGAGAGCCGCTTCCTCTTTGGTAGGTCTCTTTTCAGCATCACAGCTTCGGAGATGATGCAGAATTTTCCAGGTCTGTTATTGAGGCTGGGCTGAGAACACTAGGAAGAAGGGAAATTGTGAAGCTGTTTTAAAAGAAATATGAGCTTGTTTCCTATTCTATTAATTGAAAATGGATGGGAAGATTCAGTCTAAACACTTTATGAGACTTTGTAGTGTAGCAGTTGTGATATATAAGAGTCTACAGATTAAAAATCTGAACAACTAACTTTATTTTTAAAAAATCAAGCATATGAATCAGTGTGGTTGTATATAGTGTGGAGATCCTGATGGGTGTCAATGTACTTGAAGAGAAAGTACTTATCTTGAGAGTTTTGAGTTACTATTTATTATGGTGATAATTTACAATAGAGGTGAGTTTCTGTAAAAGATTCTCAGTGTTGTTTTGAAAGCACTAGAAATCAGGGTATTGTCTGATAAGGTTCACGGGTGGAGCTTTTTTAGAAGACCGTTCTTTTACTTGAGCTTGCCTGATCTCTGCTTAGACTTCTAACCCACTCATGAGACCCTTCTTACAGCCTTTTGAATCACAGCAAGTCTATGGCCAGCAAACAGTTATTATCTATAATATTCTAGAAAGATATTATATAAAGCCTATTAACTAAAGATAAAATGCTGGCCAGTGTAATATAGAAATGAATATGCTTACTTACATATATATTTGTATCTATGTGTGTGTGTGTGTAAATGCACTCACCCAAACACACACACACACAATCAGTGTGGTTGTATATAGTGTGGAGATCCTGATGGGTGTCAATGTACTTGAAGAGAAAGTACTTATCTTGAGAGTTTTGAGTTACTATTTATTATGGTGATAATTTACAATAGAGGTGAGTTTCTGTAAAAGATTCTCAGTGTTGTTTTGAAAGCACTAGAAATCAGGGTATTGTCTGATAAGGGTCACGGGTGGAGATTTTTTAGAAGACCGTTCTTTTACTTGAGCTTGCCTGATCTCTGCTTAGACTTCTAACCCACTCATGAGACCCTTCTTACAGCCTTTTGAATCACAGCAAGTCTATGGCCAGCAAACAGTTATTATCTATAATATTCTAGAAAGATATTATATAAAGCCTATTAACTAAAGATAAAATGCTGGCCAGTGTAATATAGAAATGAATATGCTTACTTACATATATATTTGTATCTATGTGTGTGTGTGTGTAAATGCACTCACCCAAACACACACACACACACACACACACACACACACACACAAATATAGACCACAAGAATCCTTTGCAAAGTGCTAATACTGTTAATAGAATTATTTATAATCTTCCTTGTTGGATACCCAGAGATAATAAAAGAAGCATATTGCCCTCTTCCTAATTTTTGTTTGCTGGGAAGCTTTTTTAAGCTACCATTTACTGAATGCTTCTATGTTACACACTTTATTAAGTGCTCTACAAGCAGCCCTGTGATTAAATAGATTTCACTATCCAGTTTTTCAGCGGAGAAGACAGAGGCTCAGGGAGATTAGGGACCCGCCCAGTACAACACAGTTCACCTGAGTGAGAGTGTGAGCCCAGGTGTGTCCCACGGAGGCCCTGGCTCCCCTCTGTGAAGCCAGCTGCCTCCTGTCTACTGACTCATGTTTGCAAGGACATTGCCTATGGCCCAGCTGCTTATCCCAACGATCTCTTACAGTTCTGCTTGTATTCATCTTTCTAAAGCTTTCTCACTTCTGTCTTCCCTTGTATTTAGCTCTTGGGCCCATCACCCTTATACCATCTTGTGTTTTCCAGCTTTGGAGACATGCTGTCCTTCACCCTGACGGCCTTTGTGGAGCTGATGGACCACGGAATAGTGTCCTGGGATACGTTTTCGGTGGCATTCATTAAGAAGGTAATTCAGATTGTGCTTCCCAAGGTCAAATCACTTCCTTCTTTTACAGATATTTTTCTCTGATTTGAGCATATTTTAGAGTCGTTTCTTTTAGTTTTTTGTGTTAAAGTGTGAGTGTGGTTTTTGATAGTATTATGTATGTGGGGGTCAGGGCACCTAAATTCTGTATGAAAAATGATGTTTTCGGTCTTCCCTGGTGGCGCAGTGGTTGAGAGTCCGCCTGCCGATGCAGGCGACACGGGTTCG
>NC_041218.1:41622515-41627291 GCF_002837175.3 Physeter macrocephalus
GTCGGGGCCCGGGTCCGGAAAAACCCCACAGGCGGGGGGGCGGGGGGGCCCGTGAGCCATGGCCGCTGAGCCTGTGTGTCCGGAGTCTGTGCCCCGCAACGGGAGAGGCCACAACAGTAAGAGGCCTGCGTAACGCAAAAAAAAAAAAAAAAAAAAAATGTCGTTTTCTCCCCACTGGGATCATAAGGGATTGTATAATACATGAGAACCCATAGTCAAGGAAAATCAAGGTGACATATTAAAATCAGAGAAGCATCTGCTGAGCCCCTGTTCTGGACTCAGCTGTTCTCAAGATCTAAGTAGAGTTCCTGCTGTCCTTCCTGATCCTTCTCCCCTTAACCAGGTGTTCAGGAAAAGGGAAAGAGGCAAAATATACTGATTATTATATGACTGGGTCTGAAGCAGGAATGTAAGAGAAGAAGGTGTGCTTGGATCCATGCCTCCTTAGGCCGAGTAAGCCTGCTTACTGGCAATCTTGGTGCAATAAATGTCTCTGGGATCAACTAATTTGATTGGTTCCTACTTTCCTTAGGAGGAAACTAACGAAGGTACAGGCAAAGGTGGACCTGCTTTGGGGAGAGAGGGCAGAAGAGGCCCCTACCATTCCCAGCAGTTGAATAGTAATAAAGACGTGTCTGCAAATTTACAATTCTGTTTCCAATCTTCTAACCCAAAGTGAATAGCCCCGACTTTATAACTATTAAATGTAGTATTAAATCAAGAATCATTATTATTTATTAATTTGTTAACTTATTTTTCCTCTCTTTGTATTTGTGAAATGGTTTATAAATGTATCGGCATCTTTCTTCCTGCTGTTTTTTGGAATGAATTGTTGTTTGGAATTCATACATTTATCTTATAGGTCTAGATTCCTGTGAAGGGTTGTCTAAAATAAAGAATTTCAGAGAGTCTGTGCAAAAGCTGGAAAATCAAAGCAAAATCCAGTATGAGTCACTTGAGTTTTTAAAGACTTTTATTTTGAAATCATGGTAGACTTATAGAAAATTTGCAAAAAAAATAGTACAGAATGTTCCATATAACTTTCAACCAGTTTCCCTAAACACTTTGCGTAATAATAGTATTATTATCAAAACTAGGAAATTAAAAGTGGTGTAATACTGTTACCATTATTTGATTTCAGCAGTTTTTCTACCAATTTCCTTTCTCTGGTTAAGGACCAGATCCAGGATCCAAGACTGAATTTAGTTGGCATGTCTCCTTAGTGTCTTCTAATGTGGCAGTTCCTCAGTTTTTCCCTGTCTTTCATGACCTTGACAATTTTGGAGAATACTGGTCAGTTATTTTGTAGAATGTCCCTCAGTTTGGGTTTTTTGATATTTCCCTCGTGGTTGAATTAAGGTTATGCATTTTTGGCAAGAATATTAGAGAAGTAATGTTGTGCCCTTTTCAGAGCATCACATTGGGGTATGAGATGTTAATATGCTTATTAATGGTGATGTTGACCTTGATTATGTGGATAAGGTGGTATCTTCTGGGTGTCCCCACTGTGAAGTTATCTCTTTTCCTTTTGAAGTTAGTCAGTACCTGGAGGGAGACACTGCCTTGAATTGAAGGGCATAGAAGAGCCCCTAGTCTGTTCATTGAGGGTGTTGGGAACAGAAGCCCCACAGATTGAACGCCTTCATGATGTTGCCTATTTTTTTCAGAGGAGGGCCAATTGGGAGCCCAGGGCCTTCTTTTTTTTTTTTTAGGTACGTGGGCCTCTCACTGTTGTGGGCTCTCCCGCTGTGGAGCGCAGGCTCCGGACGCGCAGGCCCAGTGGCCACGGCCCACGGGCCCACCCGCTCCGCGGCACGCGGGACCCTCCCGGACCGGGACACGAACCCGCGCCCCCTGCATCGGCAGGCGGACCCTCGACCACCGCGCCACCAGGGAAGCCCCCGAGGGCCTTCTTGACGCACCTCTGAATCCTTTTTTCCTACATAAGGGCATAAAGCCAAGAGAAACAAGTAATGGGAACCACCTAGAAAACATACAAAGAAGGATGAAGCCTCTTTTTGCCTATATTTGTCAGTGGTATGAATTGCTAAAAAAAGGAGAAATGACTGTAGAAGAGAAAGCCAAGGAAATCCTGATGTGTTAGGAAGTACTTTCCTTTGGTGGTGACAGGAAATGCAAGCATTAGATTATGAATGCAGAGAACAAATTGCTGTATTTTTTCTTTCTAAGGTAAAAGTTCTAGAGAAATGGAATATTATTCAGCCATAAAAAGAATGAACTATTGCCATTTGTAGCAACATGGATGGACCTAGAGATTATCATACTAAGTGAAGTAAGTCAGACAGAGAAAGACAAATATTATATGATATCACTTATATGTGGGATCTCAAAAATAGTACAGGGCTTCCCTGGTGGCACAGTGGTTGAGAGTCCGCCTGCCGATGCAGGGGACACGGGTTTGTGCCCCAGTCCGGGAAGATCCCACATGCCGCGGAGTGGCTGGGCCTGTGAGCCATGGCCACTGAGCCTGCGCGTCCGGAGCCTGTGCTCCGCAATGGAAGAGGCCACAACAGTGAGAGGCCCGCGTACCGCAAAAAAATAATAATAATAGAACAAAATAAAAAATAAATAAAAAATAGTACAAATGAACTTATTTACAAAACAGAAACAGACTTACAGACATGGAAAACAAACTTATGGTTACCAAAGGGTAAAGGGGAGAGGGATAAATTAGGAGTATGGAATTAACAGATACACACTACTATATATAAAATAGATAAACAACAAGGATCTACTGTAGAGCACAGGGAACTATATTCAATATCTTATACTAACCTATAATGGAAAAGAAGCTGAAAAAGAATATATATATATATATACACACACATATATATGTACACACACTTATATAAAACTGAATCACTTTGCTGTACTGACACTAACAGAATATTGTAAATCAACTGGACTTCAATTTAAAACAAAAGTTCTAGGGAAGTAAGTTCAAATCTAAAAATACTGGATTTTGCAGATTTTTTATACTTAACAGAATTTTTCAATTCATTCTGAATTTATGGCAGGCCTTTCTTTCCTACATCCAAATTGCTTAGCTTTTCTGATATTAGAGCCTCTTTTGCTATAAAAACAGTGCTGTTCTGAACGTGAATTCCTTGAAGTTACGTTATCCTTTCACCCACATTATCTCTTTTGATCCCCACAGCAATCCTTTGCAGAACGGAGCAGTTAGTCTTGCTATTCCTGGTCAGGAGATGAGGACACAGTGGCTTGGGGAGATTGAGTGAGGTTATAGAGAGCGGGGTGTCATTGGTCCCCCGGGTCAGGGTTCCCTCCCCCATCATCATGCACCTGTGTTTTAAGTGATGGAAAGAACAGCTCCTGAAGAATAGTCTTGTTGAAGCAGCATTACCTGTTGTTCAGCCCTCCCTGACCTCACTGGTGCAGTTCTTCTGCTCTCCATTCTCCTTGGATCTTGTATATGCCTCTGTTCCAGCACTTACCACATTTCTGAGGACTTCTTGTTCTTTTGACTGGCTCTCCCAAGAGACCATGAGTCCTTGGAGGGTGGAACCATGGCTTTCTTCCTGTCTCTATCCTTAGAACCTGGCATAGAGTAAGACCTTATTACATTTCTGTGAAATAAATGAGTGAAATTTGCTTTGGAAGCATTTTTTTAAACCCTAAAACTTGAAGAAAAAAGAAGAATACTGTGCCACTGTATTTAAATATATTTCAATTAAAACTTCAGTTATGAATATAAAGGAATTACAAAGCTGTCTTTCTTTAAATGATGTGAGACGTGGTTAGAATGACAATAATCTAATTTCCTAACTGCTTATGAAAACAGTTTTCATTCACTGAAATTAAATAAAAATCATATTAGATCTAAGGAAGCAAAGACTAGCAGTCTTGGCAGTTTAAGTTAAAAATTAAATATTTTTCAAAAGGCAGCACGTTTAATATATGCCATCCTCATTCCTAGTCATTGTGTTTCCTTTGCATTGCTACTTAAATCTCAGCTCCTTATGTGAATTTTAAAAAAAAATGGTCATCAGAAAATGACTTTATAATTGATAGTTTTTGTAAGGTTAACTTTTTTATTCATTAGCTGGATCAAATTCAGCACTTTGACAACCCAGGAATTGTATACAGGCAACTGTCTTTTAAATGGAGCTTTATCTAGACAAAAATCAACTAGGAAATGCGCTGACAAAAGATGCCTATCTCTGTGGTCCAGACTTGGCTTCCTATTAATGCCAAATTCATACGACTTTGGAGCAATATTTTTCCCCTGCCAGCCTTGGTCTCCTTCTCCACTATCTGTTTTTTTATTTGTGAATCTAGATTCTAGTTTACAAACTTTTTCTGTAATATCATTTCATAAACACTTTGAAACTTGGAATCCCTTGATGCCAATTTATAACGTTGTTGCTTTTTAAAGACTTGGCTTCTTAGGGAGAGAGTCAGAAGGCATGGAGAGGAAAGAAATGAAAAAAAAAAAACAAACCTAGAACTTTCTGTGTTACCAGTTGGTTTTCCCCTAGCCAAGTATAATATCAGTGATTTTTCTTGGAAGGAAAGTTTTATACAAATGCTCTTGAAACGTTAGCTCTGCAGGAGGGCCTGGTTCACCCTGCAGTATTTTCAGTGCCTGGATAAACATCCAGCCAGTTTCAGCTTAGACACCCAATAATTTTTGCCTCTTAAAAACTTGAGAGGGCTTCCCTGGTGGCGCAGTGGTTGAGAGTCCGCCTGCCGATGCAGGGGACACGGGTTCGTGCCCCGGTCCGGGAAGAGCCC
>NC_041218.1:41627533-41628971 GCF_002837175.3 Physeter macrocephalus
GTGCTCCGCAACGGGAGAGGCCACAACAGTGAGAGGCCCGCGTACCGCCAAAAAAAAAAAAAAAAAAAAAAAAAACTTGAGAGATTTATGGGCCTCTGCCCAGATAATTTAAAATATGGGAGTGGAGCTCCATGTTCTCCATGGATCTTTTTAGTTTTGATAACTTAGGATAATTTTAAGATCTCAATCTAAGTGATTCAAAGAAGTGTTTATGTAATTTTAATAATTTGTATCATTGATTCATGTGATGACCCTTAGCTTCTTAAAAGTCACCCAAATATTCCTATGTTTTATTTAGGTAGCACTTTTAAATGAGTGGAAGCATGTGGAGGTAATATATATAATTACTGTTAGCTCCTCCTACCTCTTTTTCCCTTTGATACAGACCTACTTTCAAGAAGCTGTCCTTTGATTGATATAGGCCGGCTCACCTGTGTTGACCAAAAGTACAGAAATGGAGCTGGGAAAAATTTAAAGGCAAAGGAAGTCATTATTGACTTTTGGGAAGACAAGGAAAATTAAAATTTAACTAGACAATCTTTAACCTTCTATAGCTATACTACGACCTATAGTTTTTAAACTAGATGTAGAAAATAACATTTATACAGTCACACATTTGTCCATGCACCAATAAGGAGCCTGTCTGCAGTCATCATGTTTGCTCAATCAGCCCTGATGCCTTGGTTATTAGTACTCATCAGTTGACAATATTGGGTCATTTAGATGTCTAGTTAAAACTATTGACAAATCAGGCAAAAGATAGAAGTTAGTTTCAAAAAACGACTAGTATCTCCTACAGAATTGTGCATAGGACTCTAATGAGTTGTGTGCCTGCTCTCTGCCAGCTTAGTGTGTTACACAAAATTTTGTACCCTGCTTCAGGCTTGCTGAAGAGACGGGATCTATGTGTCAAGGAAGAGCTGAAGTGATGGAAAAGATTTACTTTAAACAATACCTTGAGGAAGGTAACGGATTAGTTTCATGAGAGAGAAATATATAAAAATGGCAAACGGAAATGGAATATATATGTGGGGTACAATGTCTGAATGAAAGCAAAGCCCATAGCCTGTTTTACCATCATTGTATAAGCCTGTTGGGAGCAGGTGAGAGTTAATAATTAGCAGAGAACTTTAAAACCCATTATAAGAAAGTGTGCTTCATACCAGGAAAACATTGAGAGTTTTGATTATTTCAAGAAAGGAAATACTGTCACAGGATATTTGTGGAAGTAAAGGGTAAATTTGTATTAGAGGGAAATCTTGAATATAGAGGAAACTGAAGAAGATGCTCTCTTAGTAACCCAGGAACAAGTTGGACCGTGGGCCAGTGTTGTGTATATACAACTGAACGTGTATCATAGGGGAGACATTGCAAATGTGTCCACAGAAATAGAAAGTAGGGAACTAAGACTATTTTCTTTTTTTTTTTTTTTGGTATG
>NC_041218.1:41629022-41631256 GCF_002837175.3 Physeter macrocephalus
GGCCTCTCCCGTTGCGGAGCACAGGCTCCGGACGCGCAGGCCCAGCGGCCATGGCTCACGGGCCCAGCCGCTCCGCGGCATGTGGGATCCTCCCAGACCGGGGCGCGAACCCTGTTCCCCTGCATCGGCAGGCGGACGCGCAACCACTGCGCCACCAGGGAAGCCCCGGAACTAAGACTATTAATCACTAATGATTATAGCAAACTTCGAGAAGGGTGATACTTGAGAAGGAGGGAATAAGAAGTCAATGAGATTGATTTTTAGCCCATTTAATTTTAGGCTTTGTTGGAATGTCTAAGTGGAGGTATACTTTTGGATGCCAAGAATAAGCACGTAACGTACTTCATAGTAAATGACTTTTTAATCTGTCTGTCTGTGCTAGATTATAAAGTCCTTGAAGTTAAAAATCATGTGTGTTTGCTCATCTCTTGATTTCCAGATCCTAGGTCAGTGCAAGCCTGTTTCATAGCATATGGTCAATACATATTACTTAAGTGAATGCAAAGAAGGGATGAAGGCTAGAGGGTCGTGGGGGGGGAGGTTGACCATCAGCTTTCAGCTGGAGGATTCTCCGTGGAGTCTTAAAGGTACATCCAAACTTACTAAATGGAGACAAGAAATGGAGCGTGGAAGGAGAATAGAATTAGTGCAGAGAAATCAGAGTTATTGTCATGCACTTCTTTGTGAGTTCTTCAGTTTTCTAATAAGTGCCAAGAATTATACTGGGACAATGAAAAATGGTTGGAGTGGTGCTGGTGGGGAAGTCAAAGAATTTATATTCTATTTAGAAGAGATCTAAGTTAGGTGTTAAACCATGAGCACGGTATGAGGGTCATTGGATTTGGGGGAGAGAAAGTTGGCCTTAGAGAAGGAAAGGTGGCATGATAGATATCATAGGGGAGCTGACCCAGGCTATGAGGATTAAGGCGAGGGCTTGGCAGGGACAGTAAACACATTAGAGAAGTTTACTGGCTGTGAAAGGAGCTAAAGCAGTCTTTTGAGAATCTTAAAGTTCTCATACTCTTCCTGTAGTCTGTATTATAAAATAATAGCTTTTTGGAATATAAAATCAGAATGTTACTTTATTTCTTCATGTCATTTATTTTTCACCCCCTGAGATCCAGGTGTATCTGGAGGCACAGAGGGTGTTGATATCTGTACTCCTCACCCCTACTTTCAATGGGGAGTCATTGGGCTAAAAACAGTTGAGCTGGTAACTGTCAGTTGTCATGGTCCTTTTGCATTTTATCTTGTACAATGACGGAGAGAGAATGAGGAGAAGGGGACAGTGGGACAGCAGAAAGGGAGAAATTCGTTTTGTTGGGGGGGGAGCAGTAAGTGTCAATTTGTCATGGAACCAAATTATTTAGCTTTTAAGAAAGCAGTCATTATGATGATATAATAACAGCATTTTAGTGTGAGTTGTCAACAGACAGTAATAACTTCTAATGAGGCCTCTAAAATAAAACCTTCATGGTACCCATGCGTTTGGGTTACTGTGATCCGTTATTCTAACCCTTATTTTACTTCCCTCTTACATTGTGATTTATTATGTTTGAGGCTTTAGTGATTAATTCCTTAGGGAATGTATTTTAGAGCTTAAACGACTATTTTAACTTTTAACACTTCTAATTTAAGTGTTTTCCTGTTTGCTAAATTTGAGAGAGATGAGAAGAATTTATTTTAACCATAAGAAATTGGAAGAATGGGGCAAAGAGTGTTTCATTGAGTGTTTCATTGAATAAAAAGGAGAGTAACCAGTGAGTGAAAAGTTGCCAGTTGCATTGTGTTGACAAGTGTGATTTGTGTGAGTCCCTTAAGAATGTAACAGGAGCATAATAAGAACATAAGAGCCACAGATCCTGTGGGTGAAGGAGTAACCTGGAAATGGAAGGGAATGGCTATTAGTGTATGATGAAATTACTGTCTCTAAGAAACACAAGAGTTCTTACAATATATGTGTTGAAATTGTCTGCCCCTGAAAGCTGAAACTCAGAAGAATCATTCCAGAAACACCAGACAGAATAATTCTTTGAAGCTGTTTCCTTTTTAAGATTGCTTATTACTGAGTAAGAGAAATAGGATATAAATAGTGGTCTGTAATAAGCTGGTGAACAATCATTGTTGACCCCATGCGTTTCTGACTATTCTGTAATAGTGCTATTCCAGGTACTTTTCGTCCTCGGTGTCTGGTGTTTCTTACTTTTTTTTTTTTGCGGTACGCGGGCCTCTCA
>NC_041218.1:41631564-41645602 GCF_002837175.3 Physeter macrocephalus
TCTTCCCGGACCGGGGCACGAACCCGTGTCCCCTGCATCGGCAGGCGGACTCTCAACCACTGCGCCACCAGGGAAGCCCGTGGTGTTTCTTAAATGAGCTCCTGATTTACTTGATTTGCTCCCTTCTCTACTTCTTTGCTTACCATGAGTTGTGTCCCGCTTGGGTTTTCAGATAGCAAGTTTTGTCAACAAGTCAGCCATAGACGTCTCCATCCTGCAGCGGTCCTTGGCCATTCTGGAGTCCATGGTGCTCAACAGCCATGACCTCTACCAGAAGGTGGCACAGGAGATCACTATTGGCCAACTCATTCCCCATCTTCAAGGGTAAGCAAGATTGACTTCACCACAGTGGGGAGGGAAAATGCTTCAGGTGGACAGCCACCATAACCCCCTGGGAAAGGTTTCATATTGGTTTGACTAATATACAGAAAAAGAATCTTGATTTGGTATATAATCAAACCATGTCCCATGCTTGTCCCCCATCACACTGACATGGCACAGTTACTTGCCCCTGGGTGCCCCCCTTGCCGGCTCTTGTGACTGGTCTGCCCCCAGTGCCTTGGTAGGCACTCAGTTCTGATCAATGTTGGTAGATATCGGTAGAGTTTTAATAAGACACAATAGGACAATTTGTTCTCTTAAGTTCTCAACAGTCTTTATCCTTAATCTTATAAAATAGTGCTTTCTGTGATATAATGAGAATTTTCATACTTAATTAGGAATTTTTAAAACCAGGCTTCTTTCTTAGGCTCCAGGTGATTACAATGACCTCTGATTGGTGTATTCTATAATATACGATTTTTTAAGAGGCTTGAGCTGTGAGACAGCTGCCCTAGCAGCCTTCGGTCTTTGGGGATCTCTCCTTCTCTCTATGCTTAGGTAACTAGTAAGGTTGCCTCTGATGATACAAGCCTGAGAAGGAATCCCTTGTACGATGCCACTTTATCAATTAAAGTATTTGGATTGCAGGTGGCAAGAAGCATCCTGAGCTAGGACAGGGAGTTTATTGAAAGGATACTGGCGCACTTTATAGAACCGAGGAATGACTTAAGTAGCTAAGCCTTGGGAAGGACAGAAACTATGGCCTCCTTGGAGTCCTCACAACAGGCCTTTTCTCTAGCGTACTGGCTGGCAGTCATGTGACTTGGCTCCTAGTAACTGCTGCCCCTGGTCTCTCAGGTCACGTTGGCAAATTTTCAAGAATAAACCTGATTGGCCTGTTTGGGTTGGGGATGTAGGATGGGGATGCGAGGGAGTATTCAGTAGTTCTCAATATACCAAAAATGTTGACTGTGTTTATAATATAAACTACCAAAGTGCATTAGAGGTTTCCTTCACATGGAGGGGGGATGGTGACTAGAATGTAAAATATTAAGTCGCACAGTCTATGGATTGTGGCCTCAGGGAAAATTAACACATGCTCTAAAATGATGATTTTGTGTGAAATCTCTCTGGAAATAATACCAGTTTCACATGTCCCTGAATGTGAACTGTATCAACTTAAAAGTCTGTATCTTTTCTCTGAATCTCGAGGGCATCACTGTGCATTTATGGAGCGCTTTGCCAAGTGGAGAGTTTCTCATTTGCCAAGTGCTGTACTAAAGATTTTATATGCATTACCTCATTTTATCCTAAAGGCAGCTCCTTGAAATAAGAGTGTTTTTACCCAGTGTTACAGATGAGGAAACTGTGTAGGGACACCCCGTGAACCTGTCCAAGGCCACACAGCCAGCCTGTGGGGCACTGGGCTTAGAATTTCATCCTGCCAAAGGCTGTGTTCTAAGCTCTGCCTCTTCCTAAATTATCTCTAAATATAGCCTATAGGCCTCTGGTCCTTAGCCTTGGGTCCTTCTTATTTACTATTTACCATGCAGCTAACATTAGATCTTGGCTTCATTTGAAATTTCCAATTTCACTCCTGTGAAAAGCAAATTTGTAAACATAAAAACCTATTCTTTTGTTATTTAAAAGTTTCTATTTGGTAGATAGCTACTGGGAAGTGGCTGCATAGCACAGGGAGATCACCTCCGTGCTTTGTGACTACCTAGGGGTGGGATAGGGATGGTGGGAGGGAGACACAAGAGGGAGGGGATATGGGGATATATTGTACATATAGCTGATTCATTTTGTTGTACAGCAGAAACTAGCACAACGTTGTAAAGCAATTATACTCCAATAAAGATGTTAAATTTTTAAAAAAGTTTGTATTTGAGAAATAGATTTTTAGAATATGTAATATTATTGCCATGGCAACAAAACAGTTTCCTTTATCATAAGCCCAGGAATGTAGGGATACTCAGGACTATTCCCAGGTATACTTCATGCATCAGAACATAAAAACCTATTCTTTTGTTATTTAAAAGTTTCTATTTGGTAGATAGCTAGTGGGAAGTGGCTGCATAGCACAGGGAGATCACCTCTGTGCTTTGTGACTACCTAGGGGTGGGATAGGGATGGTGGGAGGGAGACACAAGAGGGAGGGGATATGGGGATATATTGTACATATAGCTGATTCATTTTGTTGTACAGCAGAAACTAGCACAACGTTGTAAAGCAATTATACTCCAATAAAGATGTTAAATTTTTAAAAAAGTTTGTATTTGAGAAATAGATTTTTAGAATATGTAATATTATTGCCATGGCAACAAAACAGTTTCCTTTATCATAAGCCCAGGAATGTAGGGATACTCAGGACTATTCCCAGGTATACTTCATGCATCAGACAGAAAATCACATACACACACACACACACACACACACACACACACTATTCCCAGGTATACTTCATGCATCAGACAGAAAATCACATACACACACACACACACACACACACACACACACACACACACACATATCCCCTGGTCCATGTTTTTGACTCTAATAGAGGAGAAGCGTAGAGAGCCAGCTGGCCACCTGTATGTCTGGGTGATCTCCACTGAGCGTGTTTTGTCTGGCTAGCAATAGTAATTGTCCCCTCACTGTGTTTCCAGCCTCGTGATGGTCGAAATATTTTTTCAGTGCTGAATGCATTTTCTAGGTCCTGGCTTTCTCTCTCACAATTTTGGGGGGAGATAATCATGAGCTTTATCATGGTCTGACTCAGGGGTAACCTCTTCTGACTTTCTGTATTACCGTGTGTCTTTACAGGACAGATCAAGAAATCCAAACCTATACCATTGCAGTGATTAATGCACTTTTCCTGAAGGCTCCTGATGAGAAGAGGCAGGTAAGTTGTACTTGTTTTGTCTTAAAGACTGTGCCCAGTTGTGCTGGCAACTTTTGGTGCAGAGAGAGCCTTCCCCTTCCCATCCCAGGAACTCCTGTGGGGCTCCTTGCTGCTCAGTGGTTTGCCTGGACAGCCTGGGATCATTCACAGATCCAGTGGGAACTAGGTGGAGATGGGCAAGCCCCTGTCTGATGAGGAAAGTTAGGACTGTTCCAGCGGTAGAGCCCTTTCATCACATGAAACCCAACATAGAAGCCCAGAACAAAGAGGTGAAATAAAGATGAAACTCTGCCTCTGTGGTGGATGCAGAGTTAGAAGCCCCTGTGATCTTCTGTCATTTCATTGGATACTCACTGGGTCCAGGGAGGGATTGTCCCCATTTGCCTGATGAGAAAACATAGACCCTGAGAGTTGTCATGCTTTCCCCAGGGAGGTGTGAGATGGGAAGGTGAGAAGGCAGGACAGGGAAGGTGAAAATTGCTGCACAGGTTGAGATAACTGTTCATCTGTGAGAGGAGCTCTTTGCTTGGTGATATTTCTGCTTCTGTGTGTGGATGTGGCCAGGAGGACTGAGCAATTCATTTCCCCTCCTCTGTGCAAACAAGAGGAGGGAACCCCTGAAATGGACCTACGTGAAATCGACCCTTTGATATTGGTTCTTCTTCAACTAGGGAAAGGACTATTATAAAGCGGTTGTAGAAGAAGTGGGTTTTTGCATGTCTTAGAATTTGGTTCACACCTCAGAATCCATTCCTGTTTTTTTTTTTCCATCAACATAACATACTTGTTACCTTGGTCACAGTTTACTTCCTTTACAAACTGGATGGAAATATGAGATTTTTCAACCTTTAGAAAGTGTACTGGGGAGCTTGATGACAGTTACCAATAAATTGTTTTAGAAGAATTTAGAGAGCTAGCATGCTACTGAACACTGTGTCAAGAATTTTATTTTTTTACTTTATTTTTTCATTGCCAAGGATTTTAAATCTCAGTGGCTAAATGTGAAGGTTTCTGGTTTGTTTTCCATTTAGGATTGTTTGCTCATTCCTAGGGGCTATGTTTGCACAATAAGTAGAGTGGCTTTATAGTTTCCTGGGCTTTTGGTTTGGTGTTGGCTGGAGCCAGGAGGTGCCTGTCCTCCCCACGCCTATGCTCCAGGCTGTATTTTTCAGGGTGGCTTTGCAGATCTTAAGTGGGATCATGGGTAGGGCCGCTCCTTTTATATTTATATCTAAATACTGGGCTCATGATAATTCCCATCATCCCAGCAGATTGCCTGGGCATGTTCACAAGCTTGACATGGGCAGCACATACATAAGCCTGACATGAGCATTGAGAAGCTTGATCCTTCTACTGGCCAGGCCCCTGATGGCTGCTTGTAGAGTGGGGTCAAGAGCCAGGCCAGAACGCTGATCAGACCTCTTGAGACTGTCTTTTTTCCTCTGGCTGGATTAGAGGAAATGAAAGCTCACGCTCACCCCAAGTGCTACGATTTCACTTGGATCTCTGCATCCAGACACGAGTAAGATGCATACACCTTGCATCTTTCTGTTACACTGAAACTACTGTTAATCTGTTGAATTGGAATTGAATGACCATGGAAAAATAGGGAATTAGATGCCAATCTATACTGACTCCAGGACAATGATAACAGTGAAAACAGAATGGGATACCATTATATTAGGAATACCATTAACATTAGGTTTGGATTCTGCTAATCAAATCTTTTTTTATTTTTGAAAAATTAGGCTCCATGAGACCAACATGGTACAGTTTGGCTGTATATTGCTATATTAATAATAAATCACAAAGGGTCGTCTAATAACATTAAACCATTTAAGAAAACAATTCAACTAAGAAAGATAGGGTGTATATCAACCAGCAGAAAATCCAAAGTATTATATGACTAATTTAGTCTTCGAAAGAAAAATGAAGATACTTGTCGATAGAAAATTAACTTGGACTTTATAAACTATGTTGAATTTAAGGTGAATCAGTGATTTACAATGTTGTGTTACTTTCTGCTACACAGCAGAGTGAATCAGTTATACGTATACCTGTATCCACTCCTCTTTTTTTAGATTTTTTAGATTTTAGATTTTTTTAGATTCCTTTCCCGTATAGGTCATTACAGAGTATTGAGTAGAGTTTCCAGAGTTTACAGTAGGTCCTTATTAGTTATCTATTTTATATATAGTAGTATAGTATTGGATTTTGACTTTGATGCCATCTAGCCCTTTGAGATCACCTTAGCGTATTTGTGTGCTTTTCTCTTCAATGCAGCGGGTCAGCAGGGGCGTTAAAATTAAGCTGTAATGTCTAACAGAGTGCTCTGAATTTCCATTCCTTCTTCTCTCCTGCTGGCTTTCCTTTCTGTGGTGGCGATGGCCGTTAGGTTGGTGTAGAGAGCAGTGTTGACATCCTTGATTGTCCTCTGACTGTAAGTCCCCACGTTCCCTTTGTCAGCACAAAGTGGGCCTTGCACTCCCATTCTTCCCCCGTCCAGCCCTGCCTGTGTGCCCCCTCGTACTTCCTCCCTGTGTTCTGAGTTCTCCTTGCTATCTCCAAGTTTATTTTGACCTTGATCGAATTCATGGTTGTGTTTTTAAATCATAGCTTAGTTTCTTCTCTACTCATTAAGAGAAGTGACACTAAAAATACCCCCCCCACACACCAGAAAACAATATTCAAGTGACTTCCTGAATATGAGCAGTATTTTTCCTTTGGGATGTTTGTACCAAGATTGTGTTCAACTATTTCATTTCCCCTTAGTATCTGTTTGACAATATTCAGAAAGGGCATCTGTGAATCATTTCATTTAATAAAAGCACCTGCAAATCCTCTATGCCAGTCAGGCAGGCCAAAGCACAAAGCACAGCCTGCAGAATTGAGGCCCAGGAATGCTGAGTGCGGCCCCTAGGACTTTGCATCTGCCCAGATGTTTGTCCTTTGCTAAAACTTCACTCAGTTCATTTGCCTAGACTATTAAGCCCTGGGGTATGTACTACTCATTTTTCGGTTTTGCACAGATTAAGATGAAATGGCTTTTAGAAGTCTTAGACGTTTAAAGTGATGGCTCTCTCATATTGGAATCTCCTCTGTGCAGGCGTTATGTTGCCTTGTAGTAAAAACTCTGTACATATACAGTCTAATAAAAGCTGATGAGCCATTCCAGTGGGGAGCCATTGCTTTCATTTGGAGTGTTCGATTTTTATTCAGCACTCACCTTTTCCTGGAAGGAGGAAATTCCCAAGAAAACAAAGAAAAAAAAAAAGAAATTTGCAGGTGCCAGATTTCCTTCCTTTACTGTTGGCTACTGCTTTGTTATCTAAACAACATTCAAAAAGTAATTCGAGGGCTTCCCTGGTGGCGCAGTGGTTGCGCGTCCGCCTGCCGATGCAGGGGAACCGGGTTCGCGCCCCGGTCTGGGAGGATCCCACATGCTGCGGAGCGGCTGGGCCCGTGAGCCATGGCCGCTGAGCCTGTGCGTCTGGAGCCTGTGCTCCGCAGCGGGAGAGGCCACAACAGAGGGAGGCCCGCATACCACAAAAAAAAAAAAGTAATTCGAATACTGCTGTCCACTTGAGTCCTTTCTTTGGTAAGAAATACTGCTGATATCCAGTTTTGAAGCACACCCCAGGATAAAGTCATCTGGGGCTATGTGGAAATGTATCTTTCTAACCAAAGCTTTTCTGTCCGTGTGTTTTTCTTCCACAGGAGATGGCGAATCTTTTGGCTCAGAAGCAACTGCGTTCCATCATCTTAACAGTGAGTACCTATGTGCTGTGACCACCTTGTTGGGAAGGAATGGTCTGGTGTATTTATTCATCTCCTCTTTTGGCTTGGTTTTGTGATTTGTTCTGTGACTTGCTTCTGTGGTGAAGCAGTAGTAACTAGAAAGGAGGAAAAAGTGTGCTTTTGGAAATGGAATAAACAGAGCTTTCCCACAGGAATGGCCTCATGATTGGAGGGAGAGCATCTCTGGAACTGCTCTAGAGAGAAACGCATTCTGTCAGGAACGGTTGGAAATCTCTCTCGGTGGGGCAGGTTTATTATACTCACTGAAGCTTTAGCTTTGTGTTTAAGGAAATCAGGGGCTCCCTGACTTTAAAAATTCCACCAGTATGAGCTTATACTGTTTTTAGTGAGGAAACTAGCTGGAAACATATCAGACTCTGAGAGAAGTCCTGAAATTTCGACCATCATTTTCCTGGGCCCTTTTCCTAGAGAAAGGCAGGAAAGACAGATGTGAAACCCACTCATTAACTGTGATGCGAAAAAGACCTGAAACCTCAGTGGAAAAGAAGCTCTACATGTTATGTTGTGAATGTTTAGAAATAAATCATATAGCAAGATTTCCTGAGGCCTTATCTGCTACTTGACTTTTAACCAAAGGCTGAAAGAAGCATGTGTGATTGATTCTTCTGCTTACCAAAAAAAAAAAAAAGTGCTCGTGTAATTCTGACAAGAAGTTCTGCAAGCTTACAGTTACACACACACACACACACACACACACACACACACACTGCAATACAATGAAGCCTTTAAAAATTAAAAACCTTATGAGGGCAAAGAAAATAAATATTCTAGAAGCCAAAGCCAATAATAATGACTACAATTTGTCATCAAGTTTCATGTTAAACTTCCTGGCTGTTAAGGATAAAGAGAAACCATATGAGTGTAATTTTCACTGTTTGATAAAACAGGTACCCCAGTTCTTCGGGGGATGACATATTTTGCCCCCTGGAACTGGAATCTGAAATGGGTATTGTTAGAACATTCTAATAGATTCTTGGTCCAAGAATGGCTTTTTAGAAATCACAGAAGGATTCATAATACGGTTATGTTTTATACTGGCTCTCAATAAAGGTGGAAGCAGTGATTTTATTTATTTATTTATTTATTTATTTATTTTTGGCTGCATTGGGTCTTTGTTGTGGTGCGTGGGCTTCTCATTGCGGTGGCTTCTCTTGTTGTGGAGCACAGGCTCTAGGCGTGTGGGCTTCAGTAGTTGCAGCACGTGGGCTCAGTAGTTGTGACTCGCGGGCTCTAGAGTGCAGGCTCAGTAGTTGTGGTGCACGGGCTTAGTTGCTCCGCGGCACGTGGGATCTTCCCAGACGAGGGCTCGAACCCGTGTCCCCTGCATTGGCAGGCAGATTCTTGACCACTACGCCACCAGGGAAGCCCCCTGAAGCAGTGATTTTAAAGCATAGTGCAGTGAAGGTGTTTGTGCAGTGGGGGGAGAGTGGGGAGATGAAGGAGTAGAAACTTGGAATTAAGGTCTTAGCCTGTTGTTGGTATTGCCTTGGTAAGGCAGTTGGAGTTAGAATACCCAGAGATGGGTTGGGTGGAATGACTGTAGGCATCATGTCTCAAAGATCAGTTTGTTTCAATGGGACTTTTTATATGAGATTTTGATGGCTGGAAGTTCAAGGTTGGTATTCTCTGGCAATAACTTGGAGTGCAGATACTTTTGAGTTGCTAACAAAATAGATACCCATATGATCTAGTACCCATACACTTTGGATACTCAACATATACTATGCATTAACATTCTATTGGGAAGATTGGAAGATATGAGGTTTGATTCTCCCCACATCCCATTGCCTGGCTTCCCAGCCCCCAACCTCCATAATTTTGGTTCAGCCACTTCCTTCTATTCCTCATTCTTCACCCCACGCCTCCTTCTTCAATTGCTTATTTTGACATGGTGCTCAGAGCTGGCTGAGGAGTCCAGGTGCATGTCAGGTTGGGGGGCACCCAGAGAAAGTTCTTTGAGAAAGCAAGATGTGGTTGGGTCTGGCACATTCAAAATAACTCATGTGAACGGGTGTTTCACCACTTTGACTGGTTGGTTGGCAGTTTTAAGGCACAGCGGTGGTCTCTGACAAATCGGATGTATATTAGACCCAAATGCTGCCTCCCGTTTCAAGCCCAACCCTGGTGTGGGCGAAGGCCCCCATATCTGTCTCCTGCCACTCCTTTTATATTTGCTCCATTTCGGTTCTGTTTCAAAGGGGAAGGGTCATTTGAAAAAAAAAATCATTGTTAACAGGTGAGTAAAAAGTAATATACATAAATTCACTCACTGCATCGTGGTAACAGTAGTTACTGTACAGTTTCCACGGTGAATTAACTACGAACCTGATAGGTACTTTGCTTTTGTGTGATGCTTCTAAAACTTTTCCCGCTGACAAGTGGAATCACTTGCCAGAGACAGTTGCAGGGTTAAGATGATGGCAAAATTGCTTACAATACATATGCACCATTTAATTCTCTACTGCAGGCGAGGAATGCTTCTGTTGTAGAAATCCACAGTTTTTCTCAAGGTGCTCTCATTTCAGGCACACCTTCTCTTGATTTATATGGATGTAATCACCACCGAATTTCCACTTCCTTCCCCACCTCCACTCTTCACTGCACACAGTAGGTCTTTTCTCCACTTCTGGCCTAAAGATCAGGAACCTTACTGGGCCCTGAGATGTAAAGGAATGCTCCAGGGTCACCTGTGTGCTCATCTTTCTCCTGAAGGGTGGCTCCACCCACTTACATCCCCCATGCTTCCAAATAAGGACTTCTGAGGTTCTGCTTGGCATCATGACGGGGGGTAACTTAGGTTATTTGCTTTTTCTTTCTTCCTTTGTTTAAAAAAATTTCACTTGTGAACCATCTCTCTAGCATGTGATCCGAGCTCAGCGGGCCATCAACAATGAAATGGCACACCAGCTGTACGTGCTGCAGGTGCTAACCTTTAACCTTTTGGAAGACAGGATGATGACCAAGATGGATCCCCAGGACCAGGTGAGTGCTCGTTAGACAATGGTAAAAAGTACATGAGGCAAAGAGTGTCATTAAAAGTCTATTCTTGGGCTACTTGGAAACCAGGAGGTTTTAGATGATGATAATATTATTTTATTATCATCTCAGGACTTAGGGGAATGGATTTAAAATTTAGGTGAATCTAGGATCAGAGAATAAAATAACTGAATTATTTCATTATGCATCAAACACATGCATATTCTTTCTTTATTGGATAAGAAAGCTTGACGTCACATGGCTGCAGACGTTGGCCCTCGGCCCCACTACCTTCAACGGCGATAGCTTTGGAGTCAAGTTCCCAGAACACATAGCCACTTGGTAGCTCTGTGTGAGATTGATTCTGCAGGCTGAAGGAGTAATTTCCATTCTCCAGTGATCAGTGCCACGGGTGGAGGTCCCAGGTTACATCTGATTTCTGGGCTTACATCTTTGTCAGTTGTCTCTTTGCTATAATTCTCTCTAGGTCTCTGGTTGTTGTGCATGAAAAGTTAAGTCTCGATCCAAAACGCTTTGGGGGAACTTTACTGTGTGAGGACGGAGTGAGAGGAAACAGCTGGGAGTCCTGCTGTAGCACATTTTCAACTTAAATAGCGCTGCAGCTTTGGAAAGGAAAACACTCATTATTGGCACGTGAGGGTCTGATCTCTAGCAGATGTGGATGCACATGCAAAGTGTGTAACCACCGCAGCACTTCATTCATGGCGTGAGGCCATGAGATTAGGAATGATGGAGAGGCTTCAAGCAGCTGTCTAACATGCCCCACGCTTTTAGCAAGACCAAGTGCGATCGTCCCAGAGAGATGCGACTGTCTTACTACTTCTAGTACGAAAGGCAATGTGTCTTAAGGTGAAACAGCCCTCCCTGCTTGGAAACTGCCTCCTTTTATCTAAAAGATATATTTTTTCTTATTGTGGTTAAATATGCCTCACAGAAAATTTACCATTTTAACCATTTTTAAGGTTTGTTTCTATGAAGTCACTTCTCAGTGGAGTTAGGGATCACTTGTCACTTACATATTGTTCATAAACCTTACGTGCCTCTTGCTTTATTTCTGACAGTACAGGACTCCCAGGTCCTCTAATTTTTTTTTTTTTTCCAATCACAAGCCTTCCATCATATTTGGGGCTCTCATTTAGAACTTCACGAGGTAATTCATATCAGTGCTCCAAGTGGCTTGGCTGTGAGGGTAATTGTGGAATAAAGCCAGGGCTGACCAGCAGGGAGAGTGGAAGGAGGAAAAGAAGTATACAGAGCTGTAACTTAGGACATTGGTTGCCTTTTATCTGTTTTTTCTTTTGCCTGTTTGCAGTGATTCATTTAGACCCTGGGGAACGAGGGAGTAGATGTAATGTCACACAGTGAAGGCAGCTCTCTCTCCCCCTCCCATTTTTTCTCCCTAACCCCTTCAGGCTCAGCGGGACATCATATTTGAACTTCGAAGAATTGCTTTTGATGCAGAGTCTGAACCAAATAACAGCAGCGGCAGCATGGAGAAGCGCAAGTCCATGTACACCCGGGATTATAAAAAACTTGGCTTCATTGTAAGTAAGCCATCTCCAGTAAGCTCTCCTTCCAGCATCCCGGGGCCTGACCTCAGCCACATAACTGATGTCTCCTCCAAGCGTGTGGTCCTCTTGTGCCTTACAGAATAGTTTCCACATTTTCCAGATGTTTAGCTGGTTTAAACAAGATCACATGAAAATCTCTTCTGGCTGCAGTGAAATGGAATAACTTGCACAAGTGTGACTAATACTGAGTTTGTTTATTCAGTTCTGATTAAGTGCAACCAAGAGTAGTTAGCCCGGAAAGCATCTAGACTTCTAGAGGTTTAAGGTTCTATTTGAATTAAATGGGTGGTGGCAACTGTGGGATGGATCTTATTATTGGGCTAGTGATTGGATTATTCACATACATCGATTTCGTATCAAAATCAAATTGAGTCTCCTGAAATTTAATCACGATCTGCTTTATGCAATTTATATTTTCCTAAAAGTTTTGTCTTGCTACGGATGCTGATATCTCCTAGATTTTCTTTTTATTCAGTTTGCAAATCAGAACACACCTTGTCCTGAATATAAACTGTTGTTTTTATTTCTACTTCTGGTCTATTCTTGCTTTTATCACCATCACGTTTCTGTATGACCTTTGGCTAATTAATCTCAAATTCTGCAGGTGTAAATTTGGGTTTCTTTTTTACCTCCTTCATAAGCATCATAAATGAGATTTCTGGCTTCAGTGATTAGAAATCACCAGGCATTATTTTTTTATTTTTATTTTTTCACACACACACATTGTATTTTATTTTTACAAGAGATAAACTGACGCCAAGCATTGTAAATGGATGACCACAACAAAAGCAACAATGACTGCAATTACCAAACACGAAACACACTCATACTATGTCATAATATTGACATTCAGTCCAGTAATCCTCCACTGTAACAGCTCCTTTACTTTGCAGTGAAAATTGATTTGTATATTTTTTGCCTCTGAGTCCTTCTGGGGTTTTTTTTTTTAATTCAAACAGAAAGTCACAAAAATTATAATCATTCTCATCAGTTCACTCAGTCCCATGTGATTTATTTTTTTTATCTTCATCTTTTGTTAGCACTTTATGAATTCATCAGTTTTCCATTAGAGTTCTGAAAATGCTTGTTCATTCAGTTCAACAGTCTAGTCAGTAACCAGAAACCTGTACTTGTCAGTCTTTTCCATGAATTCCTTGAAGATGAAACTCATTTATAGGAACATTTTTGCAAAAGCATCAGAGTGCACCCCGAACTGTCTGTAAATGACAAAAGACTTAAAAATGACCATGGTTAAAGATTTGTTGAAAGTTCATAATAATGCAATTGACAAGGAAATTTAGTTATTTCTGAGATATACATTTTAAAGTAATAACTAGAATTGACTTATAACATTATACCAGAACATATAAGAGTTTTAGAAATTTCATGTAATGTCTGAAACATTTATATTAACATATTTCCATACAAATAACCCAAAGAAAGTTTAGTATTAGTTGTTTTTGTTTGTGTGTTTGTTTATACTGCAGTTTCTTATTAGTCACCAATTTTACACACATCAGTGTATACAGCAAACAGAAAGTCACAAAAATTATAATCATTCTCATCAGTTCACTCAGTCCCATGTGATTTATTTTTTTTATCTTCATCTTTTGTTAGCACTTTATGAATTCATCAGTTTTCCATTAGAGTTCTGAAAATGCTTGTTCATTCAGTTCAACAGTCTAGTCAGTAACCAGAAACCTGTACTTGTCAGTCTTTTCCATGAATTCCTTGAAGATGAAACTCATTTATAGGAACATTTTTGCAAAAGCATCAGAGTGCACCCCGCCCCTTGGTGTCCATATGTTTGTTCTCTCCATCTGTGTCTCAACTTCTGCCCTGCAAACCGGTTCATCTGTACCATTTTTCTAGGTCCCACATACATGTGTTAATATACGATATTTGTTTTTGTCTTTCTGACTTACTTCACTCCATATGACAGTATCTAGATCCATCCACGTCTCAACAAATGACTCAATTTCGTTCCTTTTTATGGCTGAGTAATATTCCATTGTATATATGTACAGCATCTTCTTTATCCATTCGTCTGTCGATGGGCATTTAGGTTCCTTCCATGACCTGGCTATTGTAAACAGTGCTGCAATGAATATTGGGGTGCATGTGTTTTTTTGAATTATGGTTTTCTTTGGGTATATGCCCAGTAGCTGATCATATGGTAATTCTATTTTTAGTTTGCTAAGGAACCTCCAAACTGCTCTCCATAGTGGCTGAATCAATTTACATTCCCACCAACAGTGCAAGAGGGTTCCCTTTTCTCCACACCCTCTCCAGCATTTGTTGTTTGTATATATTCTGATGATGCCCATTCTAACTGGTGTGAGATGATACCTCATTGTAGTTTTGATTGGCATTTCTCTAATAATTAGTGATGTTGAGCATCTTTTCATGTGCTTCTTGGCCATCT
>NC_041218.1:41646241-41681965 GCF_002837175.3 Physeter macrocephalus
TATGCCAGTACCATATTGTCTTGATTACTGTAGCTTTGTAGTATAGTCTGAAGTCAGTGAGCCTGATTCCTCCAGCTCCGTTTTTTTCCCTCAAGACTGCTTTGGCAATTTGGGGTCTTTTGTGTCTCCATACAAATTTTAAGATGATTTGATCTATTTCTGTAAAAAATGCCATCGGTAATTTGATAGGGATTGCATTGAATCTGTAGATTGCTTTGGGTAGTATAGTCATTTTCACAATATTGATTCTTACAATGCAAGAACATGGTATATATCTCTCCATCTGTTGGTATCATCTTTAATTTCTTTCATCAGTGTCTTATAGTTTTCGGCATACAGGTCTTTTGTCTCCCTAGATAGGTTTATTCCTAGGTATTTTATTCTTTTTAAAGCAGTGGTAAACGGGAGTGTTTCGATAATTTCTCTTTCCGATTTTTCATCATTAGTGTATAGGAATGCAAGAGATTTCTGTGCCTTAATTTTGTATCCTGCAAGTTTACCAAATTCATTGATTAGCTCTAGTAGTTTTCTGGTTGCATTTTTAGGATTCTCTATGTATAGTATCATGTCATCTGCAAACAGTGACAATTTTACTTTTTCTTTTCCAGTTTGTATTCCTTTTATTTCTTTCTCTTGTCTGATTGCCATGGCTAGAACTTCCAAACCTATTTTGAATAATAGTGGCGAGAGTGGACATCCTTGTCTTGTTCCTGATCTTAGAGGAAATGTTTTCAGTTTTTCACCATTAAGAATGATGTTTGCTGTGGGTTTGTCGTATATGGCCTTTATTATGTTGAGGTAGGTAACCTCTCTGCCCACTTTCTGGAGAGTTTTTATCATAAATGGGTGTTGGATTTTGTCAAAAGCTTTTTCTGCATCTATTGAGATGATCATATGGTTTTTATTCTTCAATTAGTTAATATGGTGTATCACATTGATTGATTTGCATATATTGAAGAATCCTTGCATCCCTGGGATAAATCCCACTTGATCATGGTGTATGAGCCTTTTAATGTGTTGTTGGATTCTGTTTGCTAGTATTTTGTTGAGGATTATGGCATCTTTATTCATCAGTGATATCGGTCTGTAATTTTTTGTAGTATCTTTGTCTGGTTTTGGTATCAGGGTGATGATGGACTCATAGAATGAGTTTGGGAGTGTTCCTCCCTCTGCACTTTTTTGGAAGAGTTTGAGAAGGATGGGTGTTAGCTCTTCTCTAAATGTTTGATAGAATTCACCTGTGAAGCCATCTGGTCCCGGACTTTTGCTTGTTGGAAGATTTTTAATCACAGTTTCAATTTCATTACTTGTGATTGGTCTGTTCATATTTTCTGTTTCTTCCAGGTTCAGTCTTGGAAGGTTATACCTTTCTAAGAATTTGTCCATTTCCTCCAGGTTGTCCATTTTATTGGCATAGAGTTGCTTGTAGTAGTCTCTTATGATGCTTTGTATTTCTGCGGTGTCTGTTTTAACTTCTCCTTTTTCATTTCTAATTTTATTGATTTGAGTCCTCTCCCTCTTTTTCTTGATGAGTCTTGCTAATGGTTTATCAATTTTGTTTATCTTCTCAAAGAACCAGCTTTTCGTTTTATTGATCTTTTTTATTGTTTTCTTTGTTTCTATTTCATTTATTTCTGCTCTGATCTTTATGATTTCTTTCCTTCTGCTAACTTTGGGTTTTGTTTGTTCTTCTTTCTCTAGTTCCTTTAGGTGTAAGGTTAGATTGTTTACTTGAGATTTTTTTTTTCCTGAGGTAGGCTTGTATAGCTGTAAACTTCCCTCTTAGAACTAATTTTGCTGCATCCCATAGGTTTTGGATCAGCGTGTTTTCATTTTCATTTGTCTCTAGGTATTTTTTGATTTCCTCTTTGATTTCTTCAGTGATCTCTTGGTTATTTAGTATCATATTGTTTAGCCTCCATGTGTTTGTGTTTTTTATTTTTTTTTCCCTGTAATTCATTTCTAATCTCATAACATTGTGGTCAGAAGAGATGCTTGATATGATTTCAATTTTCTTAAATTTACTGAGGCTTGATTTGTGACCCAAGATATGATCTATCCTGGAGAATGTTCCGTGCGCACTTGAGAAGAAAGTGTAATCTGCTGCTTTTGGATGGAATGCCCTATAAATATCAATTAAATCTATCTGGTCTATAGTGTCATTTAAAGCTTCTGTTTCCTTATTTATTTTCATTTTGGATGATCTGTCCATTGGTATAAGTGAGGTGTTATTTTGGATGATCTGTCCATTGCTGTAAGTGAGGTGTCAAAGTCCCCCACTATTATTGTATTACTGTCGATTTCCTCTTTTATAGCTGTTAGCAGTTGCCTTATGTATTGAGGTTCTCCTATGTTGGGTGCATATGTATTTATAATTGTTATATCTTCTTCTTGGATTGATCCCTTGATCATTATGTGGTGTCCTTCCTTGTCTCTTGTAACATTCTTTATTTTAAAGTCTATTTTATCTGATATGAGTATTGCTACTCCAGCTTTCTTTTGATTTCCATTTGCATGGAATATCTTTTTCCATCCCCTCACTTTCAGTCTGTATGTGTCCCTAGGTCTGAAGTGGGTCACTTGTAGATAGCATATATATGGGTCTTGTTTTTGTATCCATTCAGCCAGTCTGTGTCTTTTGGTGGGAGCATTTAATCCATTTACATTTAAGGTAATTATCGATATGTATGGTCCTATTACCATTTACTGAATTGTTTCGGGTTGTTCTTGTAGGTCTTTTCCTTCTCTTGTGTTTCTTGCCTAGAGAAGTTCCTTTAGCATTTGTTGTAAAGCTGGTTTGGTGGTGCTGAACTCTCTCAGCTTTTGCTTGTCTGTAAAGGTTACCATTTTCTTAATTGTTGTGGGTTTGTTTTTGTAGGTCCTTTTCTTCTCTAGTGTTTCCCACTTAGAGACGTTCCTTTAGCATTTGTTGTAGAGCTGATTTGGTGGTGCTGAATTCTCTTAGCTTTTGCTTGTCTGTAAAGCTTTTGATTTCTCCATCAAATCTGAATGAGATCCTTGCTGGGTAGCGTAATCTTGGTTGTAGGTTCTTCCCTTTCATCACTTTAAGTATATCATGCCACTCCCTTCTGGCTTGTAGAGTTTCTGCTGAGAAATCAGCTGTTAACCTTATGGGAGTTCCCTTGTATGTTGTCATTTTTCCCTTGCTGCTTTCAATAATTTTTCTTTGTCTTTAATTTTTGCCAATTTGATTACTATGTGTCTCGGCATGTTTCTCCTTGGGTTTATCCGTATGGGACTCGCTGCGCTTCGTGGAGTTGGGTGGCTATTTCCTTTCCCATGTTAGGGAAGGTTTTGACTATAATCTCTTCAAATATTTTCTCTGGTCCTTTCTCTCTCTCTTCTCCTTCTGGAACCCCTATAATGCGAATGTTGTTGTGTTTGATGTTGTCCCAGAGGTCTCTTAGGCTGTCTTCATTTCTTTTCATTATTTTTTCTTTAGTCTGTTCCACAGCAGTGAATTCCACTGTTCTGTCTTCCATGTCACTTATCTGTTCTTCTGCCTCAGTTATTTTGCTATTGATTCCTTCTAGTGTAGTTTTCATTTCAGTTATTGCATCTTTCATCTCTGTTTGTTCTCTAATTCTTCTAGGTCTTTGTTAAACATTTCTTGCATCTTCTTGATCTTTGCCGCCATTGTTTTTCCAAGGCCCTGGATCATCTTCACTATCATTGTTCTGAATTCTTTTTCTGGAAGGTTGCCTATCTCCACTTCATTTAGTTGTTTTTCTGGGGTTTTATCTTTTTCCTTCTTCTGGTACATAGCCCTCTGCCTTTTCATCTTGTTTGTCTTTCTGTGAATGTGGTTTTTGTTCCACAGGCTGCAGGATTGTAGTTCTTCTTGCTTCTGCTGTTTGCCCTCTGGTGGATGATGCTATCTAAGAGGCTTGTTGGGAGGGAGTGGTGGTGGGTAGAGCTGACTGTTGCTCTGGTGGGCAGAGCTCAGTAAAACTTTAATCCACTTGACTGTTGATGGGTGGGGCTGGGTTCCCTCCCTGTTGGTTGTTTGGCCTGAGGCAAGCCAACACTGGCGCCTACCTGGTCTCTTTGGTGGGGCTAATGACAGACTCTGGGAGGGCTCACGCCAAGGAGTACTTCCCAGAACTTCTGCTGCCAGTGTCCTTGTCCCCATGGTGAGCCACAGCCACCCCCCGCCTCTGCAGGAGACTCTCCAACACTAGCAGGTAGGTCTGGTTTAGTCTCCCCTGGGTCACTGCTCCTTCCCCTGGGTCCCGATGCACACACTACTTTTGTGTGTGCCGTCCAAGAGTGGAGTCTCTGTTTCCCCCAGTCCTGTCAAAGTCCTGCAATCAATTCCCACTAGCCTTCAAAGTCTTGATTCTCTAGGAATTCCTCCTCCCGTTGCAGGACCCCCAGGTTGGGAAACCTGACATGGGGCTCAGAACCTTCACTCCAGTGGGTGGACTTCTGTGGTATAAGTGTTCTCCAGTCTGTGAGTCACCCACCCAGCAGTTATGGGATTTGATTTTACTGTGACTGCACCCCTCCTACCGTCTCACTGTGGCTTCTCCTTTGTCTTTGGATGTGGGGTCTCTTTTTTGGTGAGTTCCAGTGTCTTCCTGTCGATGATTGTCCAGCAGCTAGTTGTAATTCTGGTGTTCTCGCAAGAGGGAATGAGAGCACGTCCTTCTACTCCGCCATCTTGGTTCCTCCAACCCAGGCATTATTTTATAACTGCAAATACTCTTTTCTTGAATTCACACACACACATACACACATATTAATATTTATTTATACACATTGGTATCCATGCCTTATTGTTATTTGGGAAACCTTGTCTTTCATGGGAATGGTCTTTGAAAATGTTTCCACATCAGTTACATGGGTTGTTTTTCATTACTGAAGAGTTTTTATTATTTGGATGTACTACAGTTTATTTAACCAAGATCTTTTACTGAGTGTTTAAGTGTTTCGAAATTACCAATAAGTCCATAATTAATATCTTTGCCACCCAGTATTTATGTACATCCATGATCATGTTATTAGGATAAATCTGTGGATCTGGCATTTCCATGGTATATATTTTTAAAGCTTTTAATATCATCAGTTTGCTTTCCACAAACATTGAGTAATTTCCACTTTAACCAGCGGCAGATCAGAGTAACTGTTTTATAAACCTCTCCAATGTTTCTTAAACTAAAAAAAAAACCTAGTAATTTGATGTTATTCCTTTTATACTGGTAGTCTTAGCATATCTTTTCTAATAAGAATACTTGTGAAGCATTGTATTTAGCTTTGCAACTTGCTTTACAGAGGTATTATGACATCATTTTTATCCTGTCATATCCCACATTTTGACTTTGACATTTGATTTGATCTTTTAGCTGAATCTATTTTTCTAAATTTTAGCAAAAAGTTTTTAGCAAAAATCTCTTAACCTCAAATCATATCAAAATGGCCAGGGAAGGGGCTTCCCTGGTGGCGCAGTTGTTGAGAATCCGCCTGCCGATGCAGGGGACACGGGTTCGTGCCCCGGTCCGGGAAGATCCCACATGCCGCAGAGCGGCTGGGCCTGTGAGCCATGGCCACTGAGCCTGTGCGTCCGGAGCCTGGGCTCCGCAACAGGAGAGGCCACAACAGTGAGAGGCCCACGTACCAAAAAAACAAACAGAAAAAACGGCCAGGGAAGAGACCAAGGTGTATACATTTCAAAATGCTTCCCCTTGATCCTGATATTCTGTCCTGGTGGAGAGCCTGGTTGTAGGGTACACCTGAGTTACTGCCACTTCATTTTTACTTGGATTTTACTTGGATCCATTTTACTTGTAGTTCTAGTGCATTTGAACTATGTAGAAAATGCAAAATGATCTCTTTATGAGTACTGATCCCTGGACTCAAAGTGTCTTTACCCCAGGTCCTAGTAGCTTTTGTTGGGGGCAGTTGGATCCCAGAATGCACAGTGTTACTTCCTTTCCTAGGCATGTGTATGAGGGATGGAGGAGAGAGCGAAGTTGGGGAAAGACCACTTGGTGGGACTCGGATTATCCCAGGTTCTTACAGGTCCCTAGGAAGGATATACATAATGGGGGTGGGAGGTATGAAGCACCTCCTTTTATTTTCATGCTCTGGTCCTGTGTGAAATCGCTAGGATATCCTATGAGCCAAACAGTGATTTTTGTCAATGGAGCTCCATCTGTCTTAACATGATTGTTAATTCCTTCCACACTTTGCTATTAGGGTATATCCTACTGTCTTAGTTTTCAGTGTCAGATGAGTGTTGTGTTTCATGAGTACTTTATTAAAAACAATGCATTTTTAAGCTGAAAGTTAATTTTATGTGGTTTTAAGGCCTTTAGTACGTATGTGGCCTCCACTCTAAGGACTTGAAAAGTCGTTTTAGAAAAAGCAAAGGCTTTGAACAGAAAATAACCAAAGGAGAGTGTCGATGTCCTTAATTTTTACCCTGTTCTTTTTTTTTTTTTTGGTACGCGGGCCTCTCACTGTTGTGGCCTCTCCCTTTGCGGAGCACAGGCTCCGGACGCGCAGGCTCACCGGCCATGGCTCATGGGCCCAGCCGCTCCACGGCATGTGGGATCTTCCTGGACCGGGGCACAAACCCGTGTCCCCTGCATCGGCAGGCGGACTCTCAACCACTGTGCCACCAGGGAAGCCCCCCTGTTCTTTTTTGAGTTTTCAATTTTAGTCCTTTCAGTGAAACTTCTTCCAGGCCACGATCTTGTATCAGAGAATGGAGAAATTGGAAAGACTAGTCAGTAATGATTTCTAATGCTAGAAATGATGCAGCTGCTTTCACAAGCAGTGATTTTCACTTTTGACTAACCCTCAGTCACCAGAAAGAGACAAGCTGCAGTGATGGAAACACATGTTCATTGTGCCACCTAGAGGCCATTGTGCAAAGCGCTGCAAGCTGGTTGAGGACCTCAAGTGTCTGGCCACGAAAGCTCTGGATGCTGGAAGCTGCCCTGGTGAAAGATTCTCTCTGTTCTTCCAGAGGAGGAATAATCTTGCCCGTTAACTCCTTACTGTCCTCCTTCCTGTTACCTCCTTCAGAAGCAATTTGAGATTTGGAAAACCTTTTGGATCTTCTTGAAGGAAAGTTCAATTCACATAAGATTGCTAGTTCTCATTTCATGTCTCCAGAGTAGACAGTGCCCAGGAAGTGTGAAGTGACAACTTTTTGGAGTTGAGTGAGCCTAGATTTTAATGCCCTCCTGCCTACTTCCAAGCCATTTACTAATAATAAGCCTTTTATTAATAACTGGCCAGTGGGGCAGTTATTTAACCTATTTGGGTGTCAGCTTCCTCAGTGTGAAACTGGGCAGGCGCTCCTCTATTTTGCGGCTGTTTCAGGGCCCTGTGAGACCATCTGTGGGCAGCTGGCATTGTGCCGGGCACGGCGGATGCACCCAGCAGACAGCACTTCCCTTCCTTGCTTTTTGGAGAGCAAGGAAATCATAGTCGGCTTTTCAAGTTTTCCAAAGTAGAAGGGCCATTGCTCCAACAAGGCAAGAAGAACAGTTTGTTACAGGATTATAAAGCACAACACCTTTGAGAAGACACATGGGCCTCACATTTCTTCTCAGCACAGCATCCCAACAGAGCAGATTTTTCTGGTGAAATCATTCTAAAATTTCAGTCTGAAGTGGCTATACAGCTTCTATGTTTAGTCCTAACACAGAAAAGCACTTGCTTTTAAAGCAAAGCTGCTTATTCTTCTGAGATCTCTTAGTTAATGGTTTCTTAGTTGCAAAATGGACATGCCTTTGTAGGTTTCCCGGTAGGAGGAAGGGGTCAGCCGTTGTCTGAGTTAATACTAATCTCATTGGAATGTCTAAGGAGGGGCATGTGTACTTCTCAAGGTGATAGAAGGCAGATTCTTATTTTTAGAATGATTTTTTTTTGAAAATGGGGGAAATGCTTGTATACCAACTATGCCCTGTTGATTATAATGACCAGAAGCTGTGCAACATGGTTTTCATACTCTGTGAAGAGTTGAATTCCTGGCCAGAGACCCTTCAGAATGTAGCTATCTTGATGTTGAATTGACAGCTTCTCTATTTGTGGATTTTACCTTTGTCCAGTCTATTGAACAAACATTAAAAAAGAGATGTCTGGGGCTTTCCTGGTGGCGCAGTGGTTGCGCGTCCGCCTGCCGATGCAGGGGAACCGGGTTCGCGCCCCGGTCTGGGAGGATCCCACGTGCCGCGGAGCGGCTGGGCCCGTGGGCCATGGCCGCTGAGCCTGCGCGTCCGGAGCCTGTGCTCCGCAACGGGAGAGGCCACAGCAGAGGGAGGCCCGCATACCACCAAAAAAAAAAAAAAAAAAAAAAAAAAGAGATGTCTGTAGTTCATTTTTCTGAGCCCTCTTGGACCAAGGCCGATGTTAAAATTGGACAAAGCTGGGGTTTTTTCCGAGTTCCTTTTTTTTTTTTCTTTAGCTTGACTGGGGCTACAATAAACACAGTTTAAAAAAGAAACTGCTTCTGAACAATATAATGTACTTTAATATGAAACGTTTTGATAAACATTTCCCTTAACACTTTCAGATTGTCTTAAAAGAAAAAGATGACTAAAATGTAAAGGTGGAAAAAGGTAATGGGAAAAATATTATTTCAGAATTAAGACTTTTATTTTTTATTTTTATTTTTTTAAACCATAATCAGCTAGTTTGGGTTTTTAAAAAAATTTTTGTTTTAATACGTGGTGCTTCTGATGATTTTTTTTTTTTTAGAAGATTTTGGGGATAGGAGTTTATTTATTTATTTTTGCTGTGTTGAGTCTTCGTTTCTGTGTGAGGGCTCGGGCCTCTTACTATCGCGGCCTCTCTTGTTGCGGAGCACAGGCTCCAGACGCGCAGGCTCAGTAGTTGTGGCTCACGGGCCTAGTTGCTCCGCAGCATGTGGGATCTTCCCAGACCAGGGCTCGAACCCGTGTCCCCTGCATTAGCAGGCAGATTCTCAACCACTGCGCCACCAGGGAAGCCCAAGACTCTTTTAAAATGTAGGTTTTATTGTATTCAGGTATGGTAAGGCCAGCAGTGTCCCTGGAGATGGTTGCTGTTGAAAAGACAGTTTGTTATTCATAGTTCCCAAGAGGAGGGAGCATGTCACATCACACAGGGACACAAGGGAAGCACCAGGGTTGGTCAGGAGGCTCAGGGAGCAAGGGGAAAACACAGGCAACAGCCTTTGTTGTGATTTCCACTGGAAAACCGACGCACAGAAGGTAAGTAGGTTCAGAATTGGCAACTTTTAATAATCTCCTTGGGTTCTGGAGCCTACCTGCTACCCCTGGTTGTCTGGTACCTGGCCCTGTGGTCATTAGGGCAGGAGGATGGTGGCCCAGAGTACAAAAGCCCGCTAAAGGAGGTTGTTGGGAAATGGCACCTGGATTGGTTGGTTTGCATATGAAAGGCAGACTGCTTATCTCTAGGAAGTAGGTCACCCTGCAAAGGGCAGTCCCTCTAATGTCAGCAAGGACCGAAGATACCAAAGCATCAGAAAGTACAAAAAATGAAAAAAATACATGATTAATACAGATTTATGTTCAAATTTTTAAAGGATTTTTTTTACCTTCTTAGGTGATAGAAGACAATTATGCATAGTTGCACAAGTATAATTCTACATAATTACATATGCAGTGCTTGGTGTCATTTTAATATATTTTTTAAATACAGATGGCAGGGAATGAAATGAGATGCATATTTATATATCTCTTCCTCCATCTCCATCTCCATCCCTGTTCCCATATCACAGAAGAAAGCATCTTAGTCTAAATGCTACTAGAATTCAACAGCTACTAGGAGAGTGTGACATTGGGATTAAGCTTGTCCAGGGCTGTTCCTGACTCTGTCACTCACAGGCTGAGTGATTCTGACAAGGTACTTGACATCGTCATGAATCAGTTTTCTTGTCTTAAAAATGGGGCATGTTAGTTGTTTCTATCAATAGGTTTGTTGTGTGGATTAAATGAGTAGATATAAATCATACAGAACGGTGCCTGGTCATAGCAAGCAAACTATGAATTTGGAGGCTGTTATGATGATGTTACAACCACTATTAATATTATTATTGGAATGTTGCCCAGTGTCCCATGACACTGTGACACACAGTGATGGGAGAATGTGAGAGTTGCAAGTTGTCCCAGGAAGATAGGGAGAAACTGCATGGTTCAAAGTTGCAGTGAAAGGTGAAGGAATAATGCGTGCTTGGGAAACTGCAAGTAATTTGTCATGGCCAGTGTTTATGTTGCCTGGGGACAGAGAAGTAGAGTTTAATTGCAAGCGAGAGACAGATCACAGAGAATTTTAAATTCAGAGGGGTTGAAATATGCAGTCAGTCTTCACGGATTCCATATCCACAGTCTCACCTATTCACTAAAATTTATTTGCAACCCCCAAATCAGCCATTGTGGTGCTTTCATAGGCGTTTGCAGACAAGCACAGAGTGGCAAAAAATTTGAGTTGCTGGGCAGGCCCATGAGGTCAGACAAGGTGGCTCTCTGCCTTCTTGTTTCAGCTCATATTGTAAACGAGCATCCTTTTGGCAGTCTAGCTGGGGCCACATTTTCTGAAACCTTGTGCTTTCTGTTGGTGATTTTGCTGTTTAAAATGGCCCCCAAGCATTGTGCTCAAGTGCTGTCCAGGGTTCCTAAGTGTAGGAGGCTGCAGTGGGCCTTAAAGAGAAAACATATGCATTAGATAAATTTCGTGCACGCATGAGTGATAGTGCTGTTGCTGTGAGTTCAGTGTTAATGAATCAACAGTATGTGTTAAATAGTGTGTCCTTAAATAGAAACGCACGTAAAACAAGGTTATATATTGATCGGTTGACAAAAATCTTGTGACCAGGGGCTCGAAGGAATCTAACCCTGTATTGCCCCTAAGACCAGTGGCTCAGTGTTCGTTAATTCAGGGTTTGTGGTGACTTCATAGAACATAACTACAGGAAATAAGGAGAATCAATGTACTTTAAGTCCCTGAGGAGCTTTCAGGCAGGGGTGAGCCATGGAGAGGAGAATCCCAGGCGGTCCTAGGCTCAGTTCTCTCCTAGCCACGTGTCCCGTACGTGTTAAGTGGGGAAGGGAAAGCCTTTCCTTCACCAGCTCACAGGAGTGTGAGAGGTTAACAGACATTTGCAGAGCAGGGCAGTGCTCAGGACAGTGGGGCTGGGAGGGGCGGAATACTATAATCTACTGTGACTTGAGTCATTTATTTCAAGAAGCTGCCTTGAAACTGCTGCTGTACCAAAATACCACATCCCTGAAATCAGGTGAATTTTCATTCTACCATCAGTTTTCATTCTAAACTCATTCTACATAGATGAGAACTCAGCCTATGATGGACCTGGCTTATATCTATCTCAGCATCACTCCTAACAGGACTTTCTAAAGGTTTTGTCACTGAGAATGCGATTCAGTCCCTTGGAGTACAAGGACAGCATTAGGAAGAATCTAGAACATACGGAAAGTAAATTTGAACATTTACCTAGTTTTTGTGGTCTTCAACCCCCTTTTGCAGCAAGGCATATCTGGAAACCACAAGTTAAAGTAGATTTTAATAAAGAAAATCACATTTTCCCATAGGAATGATTTAATAATTGGGATAGTATTCCTAACCAAGCACCCTGCTTTCAAATAGTTTAAGATATGACCCATAAACAATAGGGCATACAAGCAAAAGGACAACTAATATTTTTTTCAGTCATTTATTGAAATTCTGTAAGTTTTAGCCACGCGGGATTCAGGAGGTCCTCGCGGAGGCTGGAGCCCTCTGTGAGGAAGCTCTGGCAAGCAGTAGCCAGTCCACCTAGGTTCAGGCTATCCCTTCCACGAGGGACCTTCTGTGGACGTCGGTGGAGGGATTACTGAGACCCCTGAATGTTTAGGTTCAGCCTGGATGAACTTGCAGGCACATACTGCATGCGCCTATTTCCCAGAACTAGATCTATTTTCTGCCTCATTGACAGTGTGCTCTGGCCCATTCTGATCAGAAACCCCCTTTCCCTATTCAAAATGCAGCAAAACCCCAGTCCTAATCATTTCTAGTCTTGCTCCATCTGGCTGTAAACTAACCAGGAGATTCCAGTTATTAGTGAGGCCTGAGCAGAGTCAGCTACTAGACGGTGCAAAACCATAGCCATTGACGACTCCCAGCCAAGACCGACCCCCTCCCCCCAGACTCGGAGGACCAGCCACTGGGACACCCAATTGCATTACAGCTCTGCTTATCAGCCTGCAGAGTGTGAAGCTGTAGGACCAAGACAGGGGGCCTTAGGATCTCCTCGGGAGGTCTGTTTAGCCTCAAGTCCCTGCAGAAGCTAGGACCATTCTAAGATGCCCAGCTGGCCTCCTTGTTAAGTGAGATTGGCCTGCAGTTCATGGCAGGTGATTATTTATGTAGTACCCACATCTCCTGACTCTCATTCCCAATTATTTTTCCTTATGCTGTAGTGAAAGTCTTTTATATGGGGCATAACAATCTATACAGTCTAATATTTTCTTCTCTCTTAACATGGAAATGCAGGAAAGAATGCACTGGAAGTAGAATATCCAAATAAACATTTATGTAGAAACAATAATAATAATGTATTTGGGGATTTAAAAATATACATAATTAAAATGTGTGACAGCAGTAACTTGGAGGGGGTAGGAGTGGTAAATTGAGTCAAAATGAACCAGCATCACTGGGACGTGGTACAAAGCTGTCTGGGGAAGTTTGAGCTGATTCTTCATATGTATTTCTCAGGTGAGTAGAAACTTAGAGATTCACTTTTCAACTTTTTCTTTTAAGTAGCCACTTCCGGAGTTCAATGTTCAGAGATATCACTGAAACTTCTGTCTTGATGGTAGGGGGTACTTGAGCCTCTTAGACATTTTTTTCCTTTTATCTCTGCATTTCCCTTCCTCACTTCAACAAATAGCAAGGCGGGGGGGTGGGTGCTGAGAGAAGCAGCCCAAGGAGAGCATTCTTTGAGGATTCCCATAGTTTAAGCCAAAACTTGCAGGCAGTTCTGTTGGTCACTTCCTTGATTGGCAGGTGAGAGTCCTGTCTTTCCAGTGACTCCTCATTACAGGTGAAGAGAAGACCACCATGGCCAGGGAGGGCTCTGCGGTGTCTTTCTTGGATGTTTTCGGTAAATGATACATAGCATAGCACGTGCTGTCTTCACATTTGGTTGTTTTTTTTTGTTTTTTTTTGTTTTTTTGCGTTATGCAGGCCTCTCACTGTTTTGGCCTCTCCAGTTGCAGAGCACAGGCTCCGGACGCGCAGGCTCGGCGGCCATGGCTCACGGGCCCAGCCGCTCCGCGGCATGTGGTATCTTCCCGGACCGGGGCATGAACCCGTGTCCCCTGCATCAGTAGGCGGACTCTCAACCACTGCGCCACCAGGGAAGCCCCCTTCACATTTGGTTTTAAGCACAGGGACCATAGCTTTGTCGAAGTTGTAGCTGCACATAAAGAAAAGGAAAAGTTAGCTTTGGAAAGTCTCTGGCAGAACCCAGGAAGATTGGATATCGGGCTTTATTTTCCCATCGTTGAACCGAGGGGAGCAGATCACCAGACAGAGCTCCTGCACGGTGGGCTCTTCATGTTGGTATCCGCAGCCTCGTAGGGCTGCCTCCATCTCAGGGTAGCGTCATCTCACTTGCTAGTGATGCAGAGAGATACCAAGAAGTCCCATGTAGATCACTTGCAGGACTTTTCTTCCCTGTCCCTCCTTTGCTGTCTGGCTGGAGTGGGAAAGGACCGTCCAAACGGGCGCAGTGTGTCTGGCTTGCAGAGGGCAGCCCTCATGTGTGCTCCGTCGCTGACAGAGGTGACAAGTAGCCCCGTTTCCACTGCCTGCCTCTTGCATCAGGGCTTGTGCTGTTGCTGCCATTTCCATCAAGTTGGTGGCTTTACACATGTGACAGGTTACTTCCCTTCTCCCTTCCCTGGCAGGGGAGGGAGCGTGGAGGAGCAGTGAGAACTGGGGATAATCTCATCTCAGAATCAGCCTCCAAAGAGCCAGCGGTTACCTGCTGTAGATGCCATGTGAAGATGGTGAAAAGTACATCAGTCCTACAAGGGGCACATGAATAACTGTGCTCTTGAAATGCTTTGATATTTTTAAAGGAAATATTCTAAAGGAAATCTTTTAAAAACAAATGAACTGTGATTCATTGCTATGACAATATTTGAGCTTCATTCTCTTCTTGTATTTTAATGTGATTAATTTTAACTCTAGGCAAAATTTCTCAGAGGTGACTGTTGAAAACTGAGTGAGGAGATGGGTTTCTCCTGCTCTGTGTTTTACCCCTCCTTTCCTGTTCAGCACCCATTGTCGAGCCTGATGTCCGTTTATCTCCTGTTAGTGCTGAATCTGTTTTCTAGTCACTAGGGGGCGTTCCTAACAAAGGCATGTGTATTCATTACTCTCCAGGCTGAAGATGTTTTATAAAGAGCAGCTCTGAGAAGGTGGAGTACTTAAAAGGGTAATTTTTAAAAGGTTCAGAAGAACCATTCCCCAGCCGAAACCTTCTGCCGTACACTTTTAGCTTAAAACCCACAAGAATGTTGTCCCCTTTAAAACAAGACTGTGGCAGAGGGTGGTAACTTATTAAACAGTGTTAGTCATTAACCCCTTAGAGTACCCCTTTCCTGGCATCCTTTCTTTGTACATAGAACTTTGGAGCAAAGGAGCACCATCCAGCAGGTGCAAGGGTGTTACAGAGGGAATGTGGGCTTATGACATATAAACAAGTCAGTTCATCTGAGACTAATATAGCACAGCTTTTATGAACACAGCCTCTGGGACCAAACTGCCTGATTTTCCATCCCAGCTCCTCAGCTGTGTGACCTCAGACAATTTACCTAACCTTTCTATATCCCAGTGTCTGCATTAGTAAGAATGGTTTAGTAATAGTTCCTACCTAAGCTTTGTTGTGGGGATTAATAAGTTGATAGAAGTCGAGTTCTTAGAAACCTGCCTGGCATTGAGAGAATTTTAATAAATTCTAATTATTGATGTTACCGTTTGGGTCTGGTGGCCGCAGTGAGTATGGGGTCTGCATTTTGACTGGGATAGTTCTTCATTTGACCATAGCCAGCTGGATCACAGAATAGAAATATGTAGCTTCAAAGTGGAGCTAGATTACTCTGAAGGGTGATACCTCCCGAAGTCCATGAATTCAAGAGAATTTTTATAAAAATGCTTGGCAGGGCAGGAATTTTATAATCTTCAAAAAGCCTCTTTAATGAAGAGGGTGGTTCCTTTTCCTCTGCCTTGAGTAGCAGCTCAGGAGCTAGCATGCAGGCCCATCCCTAAGCATGTCCTTAGGGATCTGGTTCTCATAGGCATCTGCTCCTGTGTGAATTTTCAAAAGAGGGGAGGGCTCAAAATCATTATATAAATCAAATTAATTTTGCTGTTCACAGCAGGAAGCACCTTTCAGTTGGCTGACTTTATCCAGGGTAACCCTTTAGAGTACCTTGGACTTAGGCTAGACAGTGCTAGAGCCAGAACCAGATCAGAGTCTAAAATAGGACAAGCAGTTATGGGATTCTGGTACCTATGATGGATTGTTGTAAACATCCAGCACCTCCTCCTGTTGTGCTCTGCTGTCGTGGCCTGGCCTCATGGTTTTCGCCCCTGGTAGGATCGTATCAAAGCACCTCTGAGAGCAGTGCTGGCTCTTCTGGGGTGCAGGCCAGAGGGTGAAGAAATGCCAGTTCAGAGACCCCTGATGCAGTCGCCTGCTTGCTGTCGACCCTGCCTTTGACAGTCGCTGAACAGCTCCACATCAAGTTAGCGGGCCTTCTATTCTCATCCTTTTTCCTGAGACTTTTTTTTTTTCCTTTTTTGCAAATGGTCACCATTTGTTGATGTGTCTCATAGCTCTGAATTCGGTGTGATGTGACCTCTGGAGAGGAGGTGTGAACACGCCATGCAGACCTGTTTTATGTCTGGGAGGAAGTAATTTATACACCAGGAGCTGGCTCCATGGCGTGGGATTCTAAATCTGGGCATGGCATTTTGTAGGTGTAGGAAGGCTGTCAAAACCTTTCCAATGGAAGGGACCAGAACCAATTTGAGAATAACGTGGTTATATAAGAACCGTCCCGGCACAGGCATCTCGGCACACTTCCTGTACTTGTTCATTCCGAAGAGGAGAGAAAGGGAAACGGGAGGAATTCTCCGTGAACTATTGCAAACTCACAGACTTCCCAGTGAGAAATGACACAAGCTCCTGAGATAGGAGACAACGTAGTTAAAAAAGGGTAATGGGTATTTATGAACCCTTTGCTTTCTTAGTATTCCTGCCCTTTCTCTTGAAATGTTCATCAAACTGATTGGCCTGCTGAGTCTATATCATTTTCAGGTTGGCCCATTGGGGTTTCCATTGGTTTTATATCAGTAACAAAACAGCCACAGTGGCACCCCACCAGCAGCAGCATTTTGAGTCCTTCTTGGGACCTGGGCCAAATGGTTCCCATGCAGGGTCTCATTTCACCTCTGCAAGGCACAAGGCACAGCCATTATTTTTCCTATTTTAGAGATGAAGTCATGTGGTGGGGACATTTGAGATGGGCCTTATAGAATGGGAAGTGTTTGGACATGCGGGAATTGGAGGGCAAATGAAGGGACAGGCACGGATTAGCCCTGGAGGAGGAGCGTGGGTAAGGAGCAGGGGCTGCACAACTGGAGATTGTGAAGAAAATGCTCCTTTGACGACAGGCCATGAAAGATTTGTACCTGGGTTTTTGGATGATATTTGATCATTTTAAATTAAGAGATTATGTGGTTAAACATGAGGATTTCACTTTGGTGGCAGTATAAAGAAGATGCCGTTTTGGAGTAGATTCTTGCAGCCTCTTTTCTCTGCATACACACGGGGATGTTGTAGGCTCAGAAGAAACCACGAGGTTTCTTCTGAGCAGAGGATGCGTGATAGATTTACGAGTTTATGTGTGTGCATGTGTATGCGTATATCTGTGTGTGCACAGATGTGTGTGCCCATCTGCCAGCAGGAGAGAAAGTGATGAGAAGAGAAAATTGGAAATTGGATGGCCTGTAACACAGGAACTCTCTGTGTTATAGGCCATTATAGCTAGGAAACAAAATTGATACTCTTCCTATAAAAAGCCTTTTGCATTGTCCTATTTTTAGTGTTTCCTAGTGACTCAACACTGTATATATAGTACTGCCCTGTTTTTAGTGCTGGGTGTGAGTCTACTGCCTAAGGCTGCTGGTTAGCAAGGGTGCTCCCCCTCCAAGCTCCCGGTCCTGCAGGGACCCTCCCAGAGTGGTGGCTCGTGTCTCTCTGTCCTTCTCTGTTACACCCTGAGCCCAGCAGAGCATGTCCCTACCCCAGTGGGCGAAGGGTCCATCCTTTCTGTCCTCCACTGCTGCTTATGTAACAGCTTGTCGTGTTCATTTAGTTTACATGTCAGAAAAAATTACCTCTGTCTTAAAAGAGATTTCTGTGAAAACATCAGCCTGACAGAAGTACAGGGAGCCAGGGGCCTTGGTTGGATGAGCATCTTTTTGTGGGTTTTGCACTGTAATCCCTGTCGGGTATGGGGGCTTCGCGTTTGCTTGACTGCCCCCAGCCTTAGTTCTCACGTGTGTTCTTCTCCTTTCTCCTGGAGAAAGCAAGGGGGAGGTGGTCAAAGAACTCATGGAGTCCTTGGCAGTTTTTACAAGAGCAAACATGGTAAACGGATAATTACTTGTCAGGTTGAATCCTTCAAAGCCCTCAAAAAAATTCTTTCTCCACATCTAAACACGTATCTGCAATGTTTTGTTTTGGTCTTTGTACTTTTACCTCATGGACTTTCTATTTCCACTTTCTAACAGTCTTTCTTTCTGCTAGTCAACTTAATACTTCCCTATTGTGGAAACTTTGGAGAGGAGAGGAAATTGTGGAGAAGCAAAGAAAACACACAGGAAACCACAAAAAAACCCCTGTAATCCCACCCTCCACTAGCAAACACTGCTACTGTTTAGTATATTTCCTTTATTGCTTTTTCCATGGATTCTGTTCTTTACATAGTTGAGATTAAATTTTATGTTCAATTTCCTATCATTTCCGTTTGTCACTAGTAAACCTTGATAAAAATCATGTGTAATGGCTGGATAGCACTGCAATAAGTGATTGAACCGTAATTTACTTAGGTGTTCTCCCATATAATTAAGGATATTTTAAAATAAATCACAAAAATGATTCAACGAACATATGGTGCATAACTATTTGTCCACATTTAGAATTATTTCCTTAGGAGACATTTTTAGACACTTGGGTCAAAATTTAAGAATAAAAGCTCTCATTTGTAATTTTGTTTATTTGTACTTCCTATTTTTAAATTCTTCTTGCTTTCCTTGAAATGGTTTTTATTCACATTGTTTCTAACTACATTATTTGAATACTCTTTTTAACTATTCTAATTCTGAAGGCAAGACAAACTGCAGAGAATTCAGAAATACAATCAAAATGATTCAGAAAAAAATAAGCCACATTCCTTCATATATAAATAAAGTGGTTACAATTTCGGTGCACATCTTTTCCAGATATTTTCTATGCTTATGTAAATAAGGATGCTTTCTCTAAAATGTGATCCTATGGTTTTTTAAATTTTCAAAGTGAATTTTTATTTTAATGTTTCTAGTGAAAATGTAGTAGAATTTATTATGCCATTTTAGTATATGCTTAGCTTTATCTGACAGAAGCTTAGTGAAAATCTTAAAAATACAGTAGCTAAGCTACACTATTGATGAAGCCTGCCTTTTCTGTACATACTCATAGAAGCTTCTCTCAGAAGGACCAGTCATGGGTGGCTTCTGTGGCCACAGCCAAGAATTCCGTGCCTTTGTCCCCAACAAGATTTAGCCATGCAGTTTTTTTATGGATTTTGATGCATATTGCAAAACTTGTTAGAAGAAACACTGTAACAATTTACATTTCTGCCATGAGCCTTAGACAGTGCCCATTTGACTGAATCCTCAATAACTCTGAAGACTTTTGTCTTTACTAATTTCACAAGCTTAAAAAAATCTCCTAAGATGCCTTTTCTCTATATCCCCACAGCCACATTTCCTATCTGCCTATTAGAGTCTTCTTTTGCTCTTATTTATCATTATTTTTTTTTTTATCTTCTCCCACTGGCCTGTGATTTTGTCTTTCTAACAACAAGCACAGTCCAGAACTAAGCACTTTTCCCCCTTCGAATAAAGGATTATAACTCATTTAACTTAGGATAGTGAGTAATCCAGTTCTTGCCATCCAGTTAGCCCTCAGGGTACCACCTTGCTCCATCTTCCTCTGACTTCAGGCCAGCAGTTTTGCATCTCTCTGCTTATCTGCTTCTTTGGTCACTTCTGCAGACCGCTTTTTCTTTCTTTCTTTTTTTAAAGGCTCATTTTATTTTACTTTCTGGCCACGCTCTGCAGCATGTGGGATCCTAGTTCCCCGACCAGGATCAAACCCAGGCCCCCTGCATTGGAAGCGCGGAGTCTTAACCACTGGACTGCCAGGGAAGTCTCCGCAGACCGCTTTTTCTTTTTTCAGCATGAACAGGGAAGGCAATGGCTGTTCCATCTCTAGCTTTACATAACATACCCAATCCTGTGCCCATTGATGACTCATGGCTTCTAAGAGAAGTACTTCAAATTTTCTGGATGGAAATCTTGTCCAATTTGAGTCAAATAACCACCTTTGCCCTGTCAGACCTGCCCAAGGTAGTGGGTCCCTCCAGATTATATCCAGAACTGTTTCTCCAACAAGAGGATGTATACAGGGTGTAGATGATTAGAGTGTCCACTGTAGCTCCCTGCCCAGCAAGTGGACCTTTGTTTGGAACTTGGAGGTCACATAAATACTTATTGTTTTTAACATGTTTATTGGAGTATAATCGCTTTACAATGTTCTGTTAGTTTCTGCTGTATAACAAAGTGAATCAGCTATTTGTAGTGAGGTGGATGGACCTAGAGTCTATCATACAGAGTGAAGTAAGTCAGAAAGAGAAAAACAGATACTTATTATTTTTTCAGGAATATTCATTTACTTTGTAATTATTAAAACAGTGTTACTTTAACAAGTAGTAAATGGAAACAAGTATTATCAAAGACTTCTTTTGTACAAATGATACTAGTTAGACCTCCCTATTAAATATGCTGGTCCTGTATCAAATTCCATTATAATCTCTTTAAAAAGTATAGAAATGGTTTCTATTTTAAAACTCTATTTGACTGCTGCTGTGTTAAAAATAGAGATGGACAACAAATTCAACATAAGATGCAGTTTGTTTGCCTTTAGGCTATTAGAGTTCATTCAGAATAACTCAGTGCCTTAGAAAGTCTTTAAAGATATGATGGGAGAGGAAATGGGAAATGCCTCACAGTAGCCCATTCTCTGTTTATCCACCTACTTATAATGGAGAAATTATAAGTTTTGATCTTCATATGTTGTGACTTCTAAGATGAGAGGATTTTAATGTAACAGACATGAAGATTGGTCAAATATGTAGATCAGGAGAAAAAAGGTGATTTAGTGATTTGTGATGGACTTAAGCATACGTAGAAGTTCCAACAAATGCAGGTAGATTTGGGTGAATGTTTTGGTCTAGGTTTGCTATATTTTTATTCTGTAGGGAGTAGGTTTCCCAGGCTATATTTTAGATTTTCTGCCCTCACTATATAAAACAATTTAGAGGGACCCATATCAACAGGTGTCTGCAGTTGTAGCTCTAGTGTCTGAAGTCAGACCACCTTGGCAGCCAGAGAAGGTATCCTAAACTCTGTCTGCCCTCATCTTTGACCTCAGAATGACACGTGCATGGAGCAGACTCAGAGCAGCCTAGCTACAGACAAAGGGTCTGAACTGAGGCCAGAGCGGCAGCCCCCCAGACAATCTGCAGTTCAAGCACAGACAAGAGAATCATCTGCTAAAACAAAGGAAACAACACTCATTAGAGAAAAATTACAGAGTCCAGAGTCTCCACAACATAACGTTCATAATGCCTGGAATACAATCACAAATTCCCTGATGTATGAAGAACGAAGACAAAAAATCTATCAAATCCAACTCTAAGATGAACCAAATGTTGAAACTAACAGACAATGAGTTTAAAAAGATCATGAAAACTGTCCACAGTGAAAAAAAGCAAACCATGTTTTCAGTGAATAAAAATCTTAGCAGAAAAATTAGAAGTCTCAGTAGAGAAATAAAACCAATAGAAAGAATGAAATGGACATTCTAGAATAAAAAACACAATCTCTGAAATTCCCAGTACATAATAAATCTTCTGCAAATGTAAGCTATCATTATTATTATTTGTAAGAACAAAGATAAAGCATTTTGCTTTTGTTTTATTTTATTACATTTTTACTAATGAAATAGAAGCAGATAGGGCAATTCTAACCATCTTTTCCTCTTCTAAACCTTATTCTCCTTAACCTTGAGGAAAAGAGAAAGTTCTGGAATGTGAGTAGTGAAGTGAGAAAGTTGAGGGAGTTGGGGAATATATAGTGTAGACCCTTGACTCCTCTCTCTTCTGTGCTACTTTCTATACTTTGTGCACAGATTTGTCGATTTTCATAGAGCAAATTCCACTTCATCTCCTGATTTATCTCTCTCCCCTGATGGGCCCTGAATAATAGGAGGTCAGCTTCTAGGTCTTTCTTCTCTCTTTCCCTGATAGGAGTGGAATGAATGGGCACTGAGTGAATGAATAAAGCTTTTGGGTCCCTCAGTTTCTGCTGTCATCTCCTTGCCTTTTTCTTGGAATTATTATGTCTTTATTGCAAATGCTTTTGGGTGATTTACAAGAAATTACATAATTACTGAAGCAATATTATTTACTGAGTACACTGGCAGAATGTTTGCCGTTTTTCTTTATCATCAGGTTTTATTTTTGCACAGTGTATCTAATCATGGTAAAAATGAATGTGTCACTCACTATAAATAGACCTGTCCTTCCTCCTCCTACCCCTCCACACCTGTGTTCCATCTTCTATTCCTTTATTAGTCCTTCTGGGCAGGTTTTATTATGTCCATCTCTAAAATAGTCCTCTTTAAAATGGTGCCATGGCAGTATGTCTACACACCAATCACTTTTACCAAATGCGTCTTAGTCATTGCTTTTTTTTTTTTTTTTTTTTTCTGTACGCAGGCCTCTCACTGTTGTGGCCTCTCCCATTGCGGAGCACAGGCTCCGGACGCACAGGCTCAGCGGCCATGGCTCACGGGCCCAGCCGCTCCGCGGCATGTGGGATCTTCCCGGACCGGGGCTCGAACCCGTGTCCCCTGCATCGGCAGACGGACTCTCGATCACTGCGCCACCAGGGAAGCCCAGTCATTGCATTTTGAGTCTAGCTTCAGTGTGTGAGCTGTTTTTTGACACTTTTTTGGTAGGGCTTTGAAGAAAAAAAAAGAGCAAGTAGCAGAGATATGAGTTCTCTTTATGGATCACCAACCCCAGTGGGGAAAGAAGAACTAGACATCTTTTGTCTACTTATTATCCTGTGCCAGTGCCTCTCCTGGGTGTTTGACACGTGTTCCTCATTTAATCTTCACAACCAGTTTGTGAAACAGAGGTTTTGCTCTCATTTTATATTTGAAAATACTGAGGTTAAATAACCTGCCCAGAGTCTCGCAGGTGGTAAGAAGTGACACCAGAAATTCAGTGATAATTTTATCTCATCCCCAGGCCACTGTTGTTTGGCACTGAACCATACTGTATCTCTCTGAAATAAAAGGTTAAGAGAACTCAGGAATGCAAATGAGAAGGTGGTTGTAGAGCATGAGTGGTTGGTTTTGTGTAATAATTTTTAAGCTCTTCCCGCTAGGAAAGCCCATGATGGAATTCATACACACACCACGCGCACACACACACACACACACACACACATCCCTCTCTTCCTTCTCCTGAGAGCTGTTATGCTGCCTCTTTCTCTCTCACTCTCAAGAGCACATTGAAGTGCAAGTGAATAGCTATGGGATTGTTATATGAATCTACCCTCCAGTATTTGCCAGCGTGTAAAACTCAGTGGTGTGTAAGATGCACGGCCAATGTTATTATAAAACTGCCTAGAAGATGAGAAACTCCTGTCTTTACTGTGCTCTGCTAATTGCCTCGTGCTGACACCAGGCGGCAGCATCTTCACATAGTTTCCAATTTAGTGGGCATTTGGGGCAGTGGGCCATGGCATGCTGTGATCAAGTTCACCCCAAACCTGGTCACTCTTCACCTCTTATTTTCCAAGCCAGATGACCCAATCTTAATTGGGCAAAGTGAGTGCAAATCAATTTTCAGGGGAGGTCAGTAAGAGGGAGGAAATACCCCTTGTATGTTAGCATACACATTAAAATGTTTGGTTCTTTATATGAACAGATGTGTTCTGTGCATTATAGAGTTCTTTCCTCTACTGAGAGCACCCATTCCCTTTGCCAGGACTGCAGTGCTGAACAAATGTCTCAACTGCAAGTTAAACTTTATTTCCCCCTAAAACTTTAGTGTGTATATATTTCCTAAAAGGGTATCTAGCACAATTACCAAAATCTCAGAATTTAACATTGATAAATACTATTTTGCAATCCAGTCCTTACTTGAATTTCATGAAATGTCCTTTAAACCATTTTATTCAGTCCAGATCCACAGTTATGTGTTGCACTTAGTTGTTGTCCTCTTTGCTTTCCCTTAATCTGGAGCAGCTCCTTTGCTTTTCTCTCTGTTCCTTGACCTTGATGGTTTTTGAAGAATATGGGCCAGTTATTTTTTTATTTTTTATTTTTTGAGTTGACTTTTGTGTGTGGTGTAAGGTAAGTGTTCACCTTCATTTTTCTGCATGTGGATATCCAGCTTTCCCAATACCATTTCGGGCCAGTTATTTTGTACATTGTCTCTCAATTTGAGTTTGGCTAATATTTTTCATGATTAGATTCAAGTTCTCATTATATTTCATACCATACTATGGAAAAATGAGTCCTGATTTCCAAACGCTAGACGTAGGAACATTGTTTATCTCTTAGTGTCTCTTCAAAAGCCAGAAATTATGTGTAGGCGGCATTTTTTAGCTCTGCATTGTAAAGATGCCCTAACCCTGTGGCCTCCAGTGATATTGGATTTAATTTCCCTCAGACCACCAGACATCTACAGCATGGGGATTCAGGAATTGTTTAACAGGAGGTTTATGGCTTCAAGACTGGAAGGCAGTGACTGAGAATTATGTTGTGTATCCCTCTGTGTTAAAAATCATTGTTCTTTGTTATCATGGAGCCGAACGGAGTTTAACTGTATGTTGAACAGTTAGATGTTGAGTGAGAAAATGACAATTTGCAATGTAAATTGTTGGGGTCATTAAGCGAGTCTTCTAGGGCATGGAGAAGGCTGCCTGTTTGACTCTTGTACCCCTTCCCAGAGAGGATGGAGCATTTCATTTCCTTGGCAGTGGCATTTCCCTCTCCAAGAAAAAACACGTTACTACCCTGAGAGTAAAACGCAAATCAACAATGTCAATTTTGATATATGGCTAATTTCTTAAGACTATTTTATTAGTAGTGGTATAGCTACTATTAGAAGCAGACCCAGGGAAGTGACTCTTCCTTTCTGCTCTTTTCTCCTCCCTTTATCCAGCCTCCCCCAAATCTTTGCTTTTCCTTTCCCCATCCTGCTGTATTTGATAACTCAGCTTTTCCTAAAAGAATTTTCGCTTTTGTTGTAAAAGTTGAAATGAAAAAGCTATATGCAAATATATGCAGATTAAATTTGGATTATTTTTAAGCCACATGGACAAAATTCCCCTTACCAGTCTGTTCCCACTAAGAAAAATTCCTCTGTTTTTCTCTTTCTTTTTTAAATTTTTTATTTTGAAATAATTTTAGATTAACAGAAGTGTTGCAACTATAGTACAGGGAGTTACTGTAACCCTTCATGTAGCTGCCGGTAATGTTAACATTTACACAACCATAGTATATTTTTTTAAAACTAAAAATTAACATTGGTATGATACTATTGACTAAACTACAGAGTTTATTAGGATTTCCCAGTTTTTCCACTAATACCCTCTTTCTTTTCCAGGATCCTGGGATGCATTTAGTTGTCATGTCTTCTTAGTCTCCTCCAACCTGTGATAGCTTCTCAGTCTTTCCTTGTTTATAACAACCTTGACACTTTTAAAGGAGATCTAGTCAGGTGTTTTGTAGAAAGTTCCTCAGTTTGGGTTTGTCTGATATTTTCCCATGATTAGACTGGGGTTACGGTTTTTAGGAGAGAATATGATGGAGATGAAGTCCCATTCTCATCACAGAATCTCATTACCTCATATCTGGGATATGTGATATCTTTGTTGACTTCTATAATTTTCTTATATTCTTCCTCTGTTTTGCAGTTTATAATACCTCTTTATGCTACTACAGCTGTTTTTTAAAAATTGAATACTGTGGTCAGTTACTTAGTTGTTCACAAAAAAATCCTCAGAACTCCTTAAGTTTTCTGTAAACATGGGATATGTCCATGAAAAAAAAAATCAAATGACAGCATTGCTTCCTCTTTCTCAGATACTTTCAGCCTTTCAACTCCACCTGAAAAGCATGGGTATGCCCCTTTATAAAGTGTTTAGAGAATCTTGGACAAAACATGGCACATCTTGAGATTTCTTTTAAGGTTATTCTTAGTGAACCAGACTCATGCACTGAAACAAATCATGCCAGAGACGTAGAAGGGCTTGAGTGCGTTCCGCGGTGCCTAACTCCCTACCGAAACCAAAATCTGACTCTCTGAGTTTCAGAGATGGGGCTTTGTTTGGCTCAAAGCATCTGTGGATATTTCAGAAAGCCGATTTTAATCTTAATATAAAACTTCCCCCTTCCAATACAGGGAATAACATGGGTGTGGATTTTCTCTCATTTCCCCTTCATTCATGAACTTTCTGGGTCCCAGAAATATTCAGTTTAAGCAGTGAGTCATGCATTGCAAACCGGTTCATCTGTACCATTTTTCTAGATTCCACATATATGCGTTAATATACGATATTTGTTTTTTTCTTTCTGACTTACTTCACTCTGTATGACAGTCTCTAGGTCCATCCACGTCTGAAATAGAGACACAGATGTAGAGAACAAACGTATGGACACCAAGGGGGGAAGCGGGGTGGGGGTGGGGGTGGGATGAATTGGGAGATTGGGATCGACATGTATACACTAATACGTATAAAATAGGTAATAAGAACCTGCTGTATAAAAAAATAAAATAAAATAAAATTCCAAAAAAAAAAAAAACAGAGTCAAAATGAGGAAGGGCCTAAGTGATCCACAAACCATAATCAATGTGTGACCACCAGTAGCTGAAACTGTTGCTCTTGAGCTTCCTCTAATTAGAAACCCCCCTTTTTTACTGAGGTATAAGTGACATAAAACATTATATTAGCTTCAGGTGTACAACGTAATGTTTCGTATATAATGCATAAAATCTTTATAGTAATGGCCTCCTGAACGTAGAGTGACAAATAAAATAAAACACATAACAAAAGAAAACAAATACGTAATTTTCTTTTTTTAAAGCTAATCGTTAGAAGGAAGATCACCCTTGTTTACTTCTTATGATTTAATTCTAAGTATGGCTCCCAGAACACATTCTAAATTATTGTGTTGTAACTTGAATATTGCTAATTACCTATGCTTCCAATTGGGAGGAAAAAAAAAAGAAATTTAATTAGCTCTGAAGTTCAAGAACTATTGAAGCAAGCACTATTTCCATGCCACTTCTCAGTGCTTTCTTGTGCAGATGATGTATTTAATTGCTAGTATTTCTTGCGTGATGTGTGAATGTATTTGGCAGCCATTGCCATCGAGTTGAGTATCATGAGCTTTCCTAAGCCACATATGCTCAGAAGGTTTTCTGACAGGGCAGAGAGAAGAAAATCTCAGATCTGCTGCACTCACAATCTTCTACTAGAACATGCTATGTCTAGAGTATTGATGAGTGAGCTTTCTAATTGGAAAGGATCTTTTCTAATTCCTTGAAGCTCTTAATTTCAATTCCACTGAGAACTCTTCCTTCCCTTTCTATCGCGTGTTTTTTTAGCATGAGATATCTCTTTCTGAGTTGGTCTCTTTCTCCACTGGAATATACATCTGCATTTTTTTCCTTTAGCATTTTTAATTGCTGTGCCATCTCCATGCTTTCTCATTGAGCTGTATACTCCATCTTGGTTTATGTCTGTATTGTCTGATATTGATAGTATATTCTTCTAAAAGCTGTGACCTGTTTTCCCCTTTTTCCTTCTTTAATTTTTTTTTCAATTTTTGTTTATTGCACAAACATCAGCATAATAGTAATAAGGAAACAGAAGAAACATCAGTTCTATGTTCACTTACAATGGACCAGCAATTTTTGTTCTGTTTCTGGTTTTTGATCATACATGTAAATATTTACATAACTGTAATACTAAAGGACAGATTATTTCATATTTTACTTGAAGCATTATATCATAAGGATTTTTTTCATATTGCTGTATCACCGTCATCCTAATGACTGTTTATGTCGTTGAGTTTGATACACTGTCATGTATTTAGATATTTTTAATTGCTGGACATTTAATGTTGCAGTATTTTTCTATTTATAAATAATACTCTATTGTGCATCTTTGTTCTTATGACTTTCTCTTTTCTTTTGAATTATTTCACTGGAATAGGTCACTAACCAAAGTGCTTGAAGATTTTCATTGTTCTCAGGCTCTACACTGTGTTTCTTTTGTGCTTGTTTTTAGCACAATGTCATTTATAAGAAGGCACTTTGGGGCTTCCCTGGTGGTCCAGTGGTTAAGACTCTGCGCTACCAATGCACGGGGCATGGGTTCTATCCCTGGTGGGGGAACTAAGATCCTACATGCCTCGCAGCGCTGCCAAAAAAAAATTAAAAAATTAAAAAAGAAGGCACTTTGCCAATGTCTTGGGATCAGATGATGATAAGGAAGTCCATTTCGGAAGCAGTCTTTTGTTTGTTTGTTTGTTTTTGTTTGTTTGTTTGTTTTGCGGTACGCGGGCCTCTCACTGTTGTGGCCTTTCCTGTTGCGGAGCACAGGCTCCGGACGCGCAGGCCCAGCGGCCATGGCTCACGGGCCCAGCCGCTCCGCGGCATGTGGGATCCTCCCGGATCGGGACACGAACCCGTGTCTCCTGCATCGGCAGGCGGACTTTCAACCACTGCGCCACCAGGGAAGCCCCGGAAGCAGTCTTTTTTTTGTGAGATTATTGTTGGGGTTCTGAAGATGTTCTTTTAGGAAACGATAGTGAAAGCAAAGCAGCCATTGAGTCTTCGGGGAGCTTATCAAATCGTTGTGATTTAAAAGGCCAATTTGGGCTTCCCTGGTGGCGCAGTGGTTGCGCGTCCGCCTGCCGATGCAGGGGAACCGGGTTCGCGCCCCGGTCCGGGAAGATCCCACGTGCCGCGGAGCGGCTGGGCCCGTGAGCCATGGCCGCTGAGCCTGCGCGTCCGGAGCCTGTGCTCCGCAACGGGAGAGGCCACAGCGGTGAGAGGCCCGCGTACCGCCCCGGTCCGGGAGGATCCCACGTGCCGCGGAGCGGCTGGGCCCGTGAGCCATGGCCGCTGAGCCTGCGCGTCCGGAGCCTGTGCTCCGCAACGGGAGAGGCCACAGCAGTGAGAGGCCCGCATACCACACAAAAAAAAATAATAATAATAAAATAAAATAAAAAAATAAAAGGCCAATTGGAAATTCATTTGCCAGCCCACTGTAATCTATACTGAAATTATTTCTAGTAACAATATATTCTCAACAATATCAAAGACTATTTTAAAAGCTGGCTTGGTGTCCTGTATATCATTCCAAATATCTTTTGAAAGTTTTATGTCTAACCGGAATCTCAGTCTGCTGTGGAAAATCATTTTCAGGTATTACAGTCCAACTTGCAATTAAGCATAGCTACATTCTTCTTCATAGAGAGTAGAGACACTGTCTTCTACTATGACCATGGGCATTTTTGGGGTTTTGAGTTGGGCATGGAGCAGAGGGAAAGCAGTGTCCCTGTAGGGTTGAGAGGTGATTGAAGATGAGCCTTGATATAACTCCAGCATAGGGTCCTCTTTCTCAAAATCTGTTTGGTTTCCGGGGTCCTAAGGGGAAGATTCACTCTAGCCCAACAGTGCCTTCTGTGATGGGTTACCATTGCGATCCCCTTCCAATCAGACACTGAAAATTTGCTGAACGAATTTAAAGAGCTGTGGGTACTTACTAATTTGTAATGGGTGAGGTGATGATAGTATATGACAACTTGATTTGAAGCCCATATTCAACATTTGGAAGTGATAAACATTTTATTAATATGCTCTTCTCAAAAACTACCCCAAATTTCGTTTTCTTTTACTCTCTCTGTCCTTTTATCCCTATTCTGCCCTCTATTGTCTCTTTTCTGATGTTTCCAGTGCTGTTTTTCTCCTCCTTCCTCCCTTCTCCCCCCCATTCCCCCTCTCTCCTCTTCGTTTTCTATATCATTCCTCTCTCCCCGCTTCCCTCACTTCATTTTGAGACCCCCCCCCTTCCCTCTTAGTCTCTGCCATTCTTAATTCCTTTCTTTTTCCTTTGGGAAAATAGGCTTTAAATTTTGAGTGTGCTAAGGGAAGGTCATTTCACAGTGAAAAACTGCAGGATTCAGGGACTGTATTTTGTGGCTTATTGATAAAGAGAGGCTGCAGGAGCTCGTGCTTATGGCAGTGATTTAAGGGTGAGGGCTCCATGTCTCAGATGGACCTGATTATGTTGTGCGACAACTGGATTCCATTTTCGTCTCTGGATTCTGTTTCGACCTCTCTTTGCCATGTAATTAACAGTGTGCCAGCCACAGATCATAAAGTGAATGCGGCTCAATGAATAATATTACATACTGATGCCTGAAGTTTGTCTTATCCATAAGACCTAGTGGGCATGGGGTATGCCAGGAGTGACATTTAAACTCAATTGCCTGATGCTGGGTTATGAGAGCTCTGACATGCATCCCCAGACAGCTGCTCAGTACAGATGGCGGCTGAGCTCTGAAGCTTCAGGCTGACGTGTCCAGGAGCCCAGAGGCAAACTGACCCTTTTCTCTTTAGGCTCAGCGTCTGTGTTGGCTGTTAGAAATAATCAGAATACATTTTAATTTATTTTCCAGATGAAGCTTGGGAGGCTTAATTTTTGGTGATTAAACTAGACTTCTGAATAGATTTCCCCAAACCCCAAACACCTTGCACAGAGATTCATATAGTGAAGTAGCTTTGCCTCCCTTGACGAGTATTGCATTGAATTCAGCCCTTTTCATGGCTTTTGTGTTGTGTATTGATTAACAGAGAATGAGCTGACTGCCAGGCACGTGCACAGAAAATAAGAAGTGGGGAGGGTATTAAGCATGGAATGGATAACGCTCATTTGCTTGAGATGCATAAAATAAGTTGAGGTAGAACGGGGAGGGGTACAAGACAGAAGATTTACAGCCCTCAATCATGGTTTCATTTACTAATTAAGGGATTCAGCAAGGTTGTTCAGACAGATTCAGGGGCTGAGTGCAAGCAGTCTTCCAATAATCACTAAGATGTTATTCAGGACACAAACCAGATGACTTTGGTTTCACAACAAGATGGGCAGAAATGGCCACGTAGTAAATTAGTAACTCTTGGAATTCCAGGAGTCTTGGGGTGGGGCACCACTATTGTGGTTTTTCTTTGTCCAGCCTCACGAAAGCCAACAGAGCAGGTGCTGTGCTGTGCATTTGAGTTTGGGGGTGGGGGTGGTCCTGAGAGGAGCCCGAAGGAGAGAGAGAGGTCCTTTAACAGGAAAACATTTCTTATCTCTTCTCTGAATGAGTTTTGAGCTTAACATGAGATGGCATCACAGAAGGAGTTCACCTTGCGTTTATGCGTTGAGGCTGCCTGTGGAAAGATGCCATCACGGGGATAGAAGAGGAGGTCAGCGTGGGCTAGAAGCTCTTCAAGCTTTTGCAGTTTAGTTTCACTATTTACTTTGAAATGGATTCTCTGATAATTGGCTCCATGTAAAAATCAACAGATTTGAAATAACACATTCAGAGGTAAATCAGAAGGATTTTCAGTCATCCTTTTTGTTGCTTTTTTCCATCAAAGGGGAACGTTGTGACTTGGCTCCTACCACCTCAGTGGTCCCTTTCTTTGGACCCTCGGATGGTGACATGGGGCTTCCAGGTGGGGTATAAGAAGACGTGTATGCCTTCCCATGCGCCCATCCTGGCCAGGTCTGGGAATAGGGGGATATTACTGAGGCCAGTAGATCTAATTTCAAAGAGTGTATCTCTAGAGTTAAATGAGTTTGCCTTAAATTCTGAACAGTTGCAGGTGATGTAATCCTTTGAGACATTTTATTAGGCAGATTAAATTAAGATACAGGAAATGCTATTTCACATATCATCAGAGAGGAAGGTCAAGTCTTGTGAAAGTTGTTTACTGTAACAGAAGGTTGTTGTGCATCTGTTTTGACTTAATTTTCTCATTGTTTCAGGATCTGTGTTCTCTGCTGCCCTCTACTCCTTGCACAGTAGAATATCTAGTCTGCTAGGAGCTTGTTGAGATAACTAAGTGCCTTATTCCACTTGTGGGAAATTTGGGCTCAATGAAAGTAGTCCATGGAAACCTCTGTTTGCTGTATCAAGTGTGTGGTACTTAACATGCATACATGGAACCTATTTATTTAGCTCCAGTGTTGTAACTAAGATGGCCATTTTCCTTCTAGGCATAGCATATATGTGCACTAACTTGACAGTAATTGAGCAGTTAACTTGAGTTCTGTTTCTGGTATTGTTGGTCATGTGCCTTCCACATAAGATAAGGTGTTTGGCTAATTGCTGTAGACTCTAATATTGTAATCGTAATATCGTTAAGTCCATTAGTACCTCTTGATAGCAGACTAGATCCTAAATTTACATAAATGTCACATCAAATCTTACCTTTTCTTAGCTTAGCTGGTGGAATCTATTGGAAGATAGGGAGAATAATAAGCTGGTTTTGGTGAGTGATATTTTGGATAGGGTTGTGAGGAGGAAACAAAATGAGGGATGCATTGGAATGTCTCACTTAGCCTTTCTTATGTTAAAAGAAATACTGAGAAAACACTTCCTAGATATGAGAGTAAATTTCTTTTCTGAAATATCTTAAGTGGCTCAGAAGAGGATTTCAGTATGAAATGACTTTTTTAAAATGAAAGCACAGACAATTCTCTTTCTACCCTCAACCCTTTACAGATTTTCAAAGGAGAGGAGAAATAGAAATGAAGCTGACAAGAGAAGCCATCTAAAATTAAAACTCTCCATATGGAATTCCTTTTTCTTTTGCTCTAGAAACTCAGCTCCATCTTTGAGAATTTTCTTACAGAATGGTCATTGGAGGCTCTTTTAACTCCTAACTTCTATCGTTGTTCCATGATTTATATCTTCTAATTGGTGAAAATGTGTTCTTCCAAATGATAAGTTTTTATTGAAAGAAATCCTTACTAACTTTCTTATATATTGAGTAGATAATAGCACAAAATTCAAAAGGTACAGAAGGTAAAAAATGGTGAAAATTGTTCCTTCCACCTGTTTTCTCCAGCCTCCCTTTTCCCTTCTTCAGAGGCAAACACTGCTGCCCATTTCTTTGTTTATTTTTATCTTTTAGTTTGAATCTGATTGTGTTTAGGAGCTGATGGAGTGTAAGTAGCTCTTTATGCTAGATGTGCTTTATTGGTTCCCATCAGTTTAAAATGTATTAGATGAGAAAGCAAGGCCTGGCTATAGTAATAAACTAATGGATTATATTTAGCTGATCACATAAGTTTACCTAGAAATCTCCTGGGTATATCTTCTTGCTACCGTATCTACACTTACATGCCCATATTTCGTTGTCCAAGATGCCATTGAGTGGTAGCTATACATTTTATGTACAACTACGAATGAAAAAAATACCTAGCCAGTGAACTATTAACCAATACTTCCTGTTATTTAATTATTTAGTTTATTTACAATATTAATTGTACATATTTATAATACTGCTTAATATTTTTAAAAATATTATATTTATTTAAAGGGCTCTTTTAGACTTGCTGATACATAGATGCTTATCATTCAACACTCTTGTAAACACATGAAAAGAAATAGCAGGAAAATAAATTAGATAAGTTTCATTCCTGAAATTACTACCCACGGACCCAACTCTTAGGAATCATTCACCTCAACTTTTATTAACTGTATTTTTCGCACAATTTGCCCTGTGTGCCGTCAAGAGCATTGGTGATACAGTTTTACAAAGTATCTGAAAATGAATTAAAAGTCATTGGTGCTGAGCTCTTAAGCTATCTTACTTCTGCAGTTTTGCAGAATTAACACATTTTTGGCTATCACTGGGCTGGAAATGTATCGAAGCATGCTTGGTTTCCCTCAGCTCCTACCGCTTCCCACAACCATCGGGTGCTTAGGGTTAAAAAAGCTCCAGTATTGTCTCAGCGTTTTTATTGCAGACCCTGATACCCATTTTGTTATCATGATGCTGATGTTTTTAATATTCACACATGCTCATGCAAAGAAAATTACTTTGTAACGGATGTCTGGTAGAGAGCACTTGAAACATGCCATTGATTATGAAATTCTACCGAAATTTAGAACTGTTAAAATATGAAAAACAGGGCTTCCCTGGTGGCGCAGTGGTTGAGAGTCCGCCTGCCGATGCAGGGGACACGGGTTCGTGCCCCGGTCCGGGAGGATCCCACATGCCGCAGAGCGGCTGGGCCCGTGAGCCATGGCCGCTGAGCCTGCGCGTCTGGAGCCTGTGCTCCGCAACGGGAGAGGCCACAGCAGTGAGAGGCCCGCGTACCGCAAAAAAAAAAAAAAAATATGAAAAACAAATGCATCTTAGAATTGATAACCTTAATTCTGAATCTTATTAATAAAAAATAGAATTTCTAGAATATTTAATCTTTCAGATGAGAATTATCTCTAGATTATAGACTTTGGCAGCGCTCATAAATCAAAGCCATAAGTCAAAAACACCAAGCTTTGAGATTTTTTTTTAACATCTTTATTGGAGTATAATTGTTTTACAATGGTGTGTTAGTTTCTGCTGTATAACAAAGTGAACCAGCTATACGTATACATATATCCTCATATCCCCTCCCTCTTGCATCACCCTCCCACCCTCTCTATCCCACCCCTCTAGGTGATCACAAAGCACGGAGCTGATCTCGCTGTTCTATGTGGCTGCTTCCAGCTAGCTTTCTGTTTCACATTTGATAGTGTATATAGGTCAATGCCACTCTCTCACTTCGTCCCAGCTTAAGCTTCCCCCTCCCCATGTCCTCAAGTCCATTCTTTATGTCTGCATCTTTATTCCTGTCCTGTCCCTAGGTTCTTCAGAACCATTATTTTTTAGATTCCATATAAATGTGTTAGCATATGGTATTTGTTTTTCTCTTTCTGACGTACTTCACTCGTATGACAGACTCTAGGTCCATCCACCTCACTACAAATAACTCAGTTTCGTTTCTTTTAATGGCTGAGTAATATTCCATTGTATATATGTTCCACATCTTCTTTATCCATTCATCTGTTGATGGACACTTAGGTTGCTTCCATGTCCTGGCTATTGTAAATAGAGCTGCAATGAACATTGTGGTACATGACTCTTTTTGAATTATGGTTTTCTCAGGGTATATGCCCAGTAGTGGGATTGCTGGGCTCTATGGTAGTTCTATTATTAGTTTCTTAAGGGACCTCCATACTGTTCTTCACAGTGGCTGTATCAATTTACATTCCCACCAACAGTGCAAGAGGGTTCCCTTTTCTCCACACCCTCTCCAGCATTTATTCTTTTTGTCTTTTCATTTTGTTTATGGTTTCCTTTGTTGTGCAAAAGCTTTTGAGTCTGATTAGGTCCCATTTGTTTATTTTGTTTTTATTTCCCTTTCTCTAGGAGGTGGGTCAAAAAGGATCTTGCTGTGATTTATGTCATAGAGTGTTCTGTCTATGTTGTCCTCTAAGAGTTTTATAGTGTCTGGTCTTACATTTAGGTCTTTAATCAGTTTTGAGTTTATTTTTGTGTATGGTGTTAGGGAGTGTTCTAATTTCAGTCTTTTACATGTAGCTGTCCAGTTTTTCCAGCACCACTTATTGAAGAGTCTGTCTTTTCTCCATTGTATATTCTTGCCTCCTTTATCAAAGATATGGTGACCATATGTGCATGGGTTTATTTCTGGGATTTCTATCCTGTTCCATTGATCTATATTTCTTTTTTTGTGCCAGTACCATTTTGTCTTGATTACTGTTGCTTTGTAGTATAGTCTGAAGTCAGAGAGCCTGAATCCTGAAGCTCCGTTTTTCTTTCTCATGATTGCTTTGGCTATTCGGGGTCTTTTGTGATTCCATACAAATTGTGAGATTTTTGTTCTAGTTCTGTGAAAAATGCCAGTGGTAGTTTGATAGGGATTGCATTGAATCTGTTGATTCCTTTGGGTAGTATAGTAATTTTCACAATGTTGATTCTTCCAATCCAAGGACATGGTATATCTCTCCATCTATTTGTATCATCTTTAATTTCTTTCATCAGTGTCTTATAATTGTCTGCATACAGGTCTTTTGTCTCCTTAGGTAGGTTTATTCCTAGATATTTTATTCTTTTTGTTGCGATGGTAAATGGGAGTGTTTTCTTAATTTCACTTTCAGATTTTTCATCATTAGTGTATAGAAATGCCAGAGATTTC
>NC_041218.1:41682217-41700544 GCF_002837175.3 Physeter macrocephalus
AAACAATGACAGCTTTACTTCTTCTCTTCTGATTTGGATTTCTTTTATTTCTTTTTCTTCTCTGATTGCTGTGGCTAAAACTTCCAAAACTATGTTGAATATTAGTGGTGAGAGTGGGCATCCTTGTCCTCTTCCTGATCTTAGTGGAAATCGTTTCACTTTTTCACCATTGAGGACGATGCTGGCTGTGGGTTTGTCATATATGGCCTTTATTATGTTGAGGTAAGTTCCCTCTATGCCTGCTTTCTGCAGGGTTTTTATCATAAGTGGGTGTTGAATTTTGTCGAAAGCTTTCTCTGCATCTATTGAGATGATCATATGGTTTTTCTCCTTCAGTTTGTTAATATGGTGCATCACGTTGATTGATTTGCGTATATTGAAGAATCCTTGCATTGCTGGAATAAACCCCACTTGATCATGTTGTAAGATCCTTTTAATGTGCTGTTGGATTCTGTTTGCTAGTATTTTGTTCAGGATTTTTGCATCTATGTTCATCAGTGAAATTGGCCTGTAGTTTTCTTTCTTAGTGACATCTTTGTCTGGTTTTGGTATCAGGGTGATGGTGGGCTCGTAGAATGAGTTTGGGAGTGTTCTTCCCTCTGCTATATTTTGGAAGAGTTTGAGAAGGATAGGTGTTAGCTCTTCTCTAAAAGTTTGATTGAATTTGCGTGTGAAGCCATCTGGTCCTGGGCTTTTGTTTGTTGAAAGATTTTTAATCACAGTTTCAATTTCAGTGCTTATGATTGGCCTGTTCATTTTTTCTAGTTCTTCCTGGTTCAGTCTCAGCAGGTTGTGCATTTCTAAGAATTTGTCCATTTCTTTGATGAGTCTGGCTAATGGTTTATCAATTTTGTTTTTCTTCTCAAAGACCCAGCTTTTAGTTTTATTAATGTTTGCTATCATTTCCTTCATTTCTTTTTCATTTATTTCTGATCTGATCTTTATGATTTCTTTCCTTCTGCTAACTTTGGGGATTTTTTGTTCTTCTTTCTCTAATTGCTTTAGGTGTAAGGTTAGGTTGTTTATTTGAGATGTTTCTTTTTTCTTGAGATAGGATTGTATTGGTATAAACTTCCCTCTTAGAAATGCTTTTGCTGCATCCCATAGGTTTTAGGTCATTGTGTTTTCCTTGTCATTTGTTTCTAGGTATTTTTTGATTTCCTGTTTGATTTCTTCAGTGATCTCTTGGTTATTTAGTAGTGTATTGTTTAGCCTCCATGTGTTTGTATTTTTTACAGTTTCTTTCTTGTAATTGATATCTAGTCTCATAGTGTTGTGGTCGGAAAAGATTAAACTTTGAGATTTTGAAATGTCTTAGATTCATAATTGTGAACCTTCCCTTCCTTTGTATGTTCACAAATCTTGACGATACATTTCTTTTTCAGAACATCTGAAGTGAGTCAGTTTGAATACTTACGTGGCAGTTTAAAAACTCTTTTCTTTTCTCCTCTACTGAGTCAGCTATTTGTTTTACTCTAAGAAATTCAGAGATCAGATATAAGGATGATCTTCTAATTGAAAAAGGGCAAAACAATGAGGAAAAAGTCTACATTTGCAACCCAACTTAAGTCATAGCTAGCTTTTTCCTTCTTTGAAATGTGTAATATTATGGTCAGTAAGTTACTACGAAAAAAATTCAAAACTTGGAAAGTAGGCAAAATGTAGAGTGGCATATCCTTTCAATGTAGTACTGGAGCATTAAAAAAAAAGTCTGTCCGAGGATGATTTAATTCTCCAGGAGAGCATCCTTGTGTTTGACTTGGTTGTTTACTGTTACTAGAGCCTAGATACTGGGAAATGATATGTTAATGTGTAGTTTTTAGCTGGTAGAGCTGCCCAGTAGGAAAGCTTACCCCAAATGTTGTAATGCTCTGTAGGACATTAACCAGCTTTGTAAGTAACCTACCAGTCTTTTACTCAAATTCTTTTTGCAAATGTACAAACACCTTCCCCCTCACATGCTCTTTGAACCAGCTTTATCATCCTGCTGGTTTCATCATTATTGAGCTGAGTAAATCTTGATACGTGTTTTTTCTGTATTTTTATAAGAGTCCTGTTATTAAATTTTTGACCATTTTCCTTTGTCAAGATTTTAATCTGTCTCGTGAAGCAGAGTTATTACCAGGCACTATGATATATATTGTAGATTGACAAGTGTGTGTGGTAGTAGTTCATAGTAACCTGAAAGCATGGTAATGCATGTTTACCAGATTGTTTACCAGCAATCTACCAAAAGTAGATTGCTGAGGCTGTATGAGTTAGACTTTTATCCAGTGATTCCAATGTGATTAGAAAATGATTCTTCTTGTGTGGATGGGAAAGTTTCAGGAGCTGGAGCTGGGCTTGTGTAAGGACCTGTGGGATTCTAGCCAGAGCTGGAATTGTATACAGAAGTCTGAGAGGCATCTCAGGAAACAGCCCCAGGGTGCAGGGGTGCCCTACAGAGGCAGATTTTGTGTTTACTCCTTTAGCGCCAGGAGTGGAGTTTTCTAAGTCCTCAACCGTGTACGTAGTGGTTCCCTGGAGTTATCACCCTTGTCCTTCGGGGACTATCATACATTAAATTTATTCAGTTCATGTCACCCTCCCACACCCTGATTATTCTCTCATTATACCTCTCCTGCAGTCATTCCTGTTTTTCTTCTTCTTCCTTTCTTCTCTCTGCCTCTCTATCCATTAAGGAATGCTCCCTGACTTGGAACGGTATGGCAGATGGCATCATGTTTAACTGAGATATACATTTATTTGCTTATTTCAAGGCTTTCTATAATGTCTTAGAAGCAGCTTTCACAGTAAATACCAATCAATGAACCACACAAATCAGTAGAGTGAAATTTCCTATGTATTTGAACACTGCATTGATCACCTTCTCTGGTGTGCCTAAGCCATTTTTCTAAGATGGTAATTAAAGTATCTCATATTTGAAGTGGTTTAGGGACACTAATTTTGAAGTGACAGAATACTCAAAGTACAATGCTGCATTATCTTATGTAACTTGGCACCTGGAAGTCAGGTAAAATGTTACTGAATGTATAAATGAGTGGAAGAGGAGAAATGCTATTGAATCTTCTTTGCCAGAAGTCCCTATAAATAGAACAAGTTACTATGCGGGTGGGAGACTGAAATTTTCCACTCTTGAATGCAGGGAGTTGGGGAAGGTACAATGTCCCCCAGGATCTTTGGGGAGCTTTTGCTTCTTTAATTAATTGTTGTTTGATCCTGTTGGCAGATTCCTGGGGTAGGGATCTGTTCAACAGTGTCGGGAAGGAGGCCCCCCGTAGCATGGTATTGGTGAGATCCTTGAGTAAGTGTGGGCTGAGCATAGTCTAGGGAATCGGATTCATGGGGCCAGTGAGAAAGCTGAACTTCGAATTAATTGCATCGGAAGCCTATGAGTTCAAGGTCCCTTGATATCTTGAGGGGAACCAGACCTAGAAAAATGACCAGGATTTCTGAACTAAGGATCTTTGGCAGAAGGTAGGGGAGGACACTGATGCAACTCTAGATGGAAAGTGAATAACCCACAGCTACCATTTCCCTGGGGCTTACCTGGCGCTCTGTTCAGGGTGTTTTCTTTACATCATCTTGCTTGATCTTAACCAGGCCAATGAGAGAGTCAATGCCTACACAGTGTTATGGGTGAGAAGTGGGTTTTAGAAAGTGAAGTTTCTTTTCTAAGAGCATCAACTAATTTTGAAGATTGCATTGGAACTGCGTTGGTGTCTCTGCAAATCTGGACCGCTTACCACCACGCCATGCTGCTCCCTACGTGTGCTTGTTTGGCCCTTTGAGGTTAGCCAGGCTCTTTACTGATGAAGTCCTTGTCAGACTTGAAGGACCAGAGACATTCCTGTCTGTACAAAGACACTTGGGGTGGAACGTTTGGAGGATAAGCCCTGTGAACATGGTGGGCACAAGACCCAGGTAGGCTTTCTTCCTGCAGGACACTGTACTCCCAGGAGGGGGCCTCTCTAGCGTCTTTTGGGGGGCCAGCTGTGCTCCTTTTGAGCTGTTCTTTGATTTTTCCCATCCCACCCCCTGCACCTGGGACCACTGAGGGAGGTACCACCTACGCCAGCTTTACTGGTGAAGAGTGAGTACTTTGTGAACGAGTAGACTCATCCTGCTGCCTCTGCCTGTTGTCTGATGCGTGAGAACTCGACAAAGCTCCTTCCCATCAGGGCGCTGAATTAAAAAATTGACCCTTGACTGGAAAATGGGGACTGGGAGAGGAAATCATGTTCTTTTGTAGACGAGGGAGGAATTTATATAAATATGCTCCGAATGGTTTTACAGACTGCCCATGTATGCACTGAGTCTGTTCAAGAAAGATTCATTTGCCAGAGGATTGAAATATTCCTATTAATATTCCTTACCTAAGAGAAACAGAGGCGTCTACTGAATTTCACGAAAGGTAATATGAAAACTGATCTCCAAGGGTCTTCTTTAATATTTGGCTTCCTCTTTTGTTGTTGAAAATACATTTCAGTTCTCCTTCACATGCCAGCGTACAGCAGAGGAAAAAGCATAATCAGTATGAAAGTAATAAATGTTAGTGCCCGTTTGTGATTCTGGCAGCAACCACTTTTCATCTTACGTTTTATTATTCCATACTATTTAAGGTGCAAAGTCCTAAAGCTATTAAACCTACATTAGTTTGCTGTGGTCAAATAAAATTAATAAAATGTAGACTCTCTAAATTTAAATTGTAATTATGAACTATTTCGACCGGAGAAACGTAACAGCATATAAAAGGCATTCATGTATGTACCCACCACTCAGATTTAATAGGTGGTAACATTTTGCTATATTTTCTTCAAACATTTTTATTTGGGGAGGGGACACGAAACAGGACATTACATATTCAGTCTATGTCTCTCCCGGCCTGTCCCCTTTTCATCCCTCCTCTGTCTTATCATGATGCAGATACATATTATTTCCTTGCATGTTTTTGTACTTTGAAAAAATGGTTGTGGAAATTTCGAGTCAAATTTTCTTCACAAATGTATTTTGTGATAGCATCAGTTTAAAGCCGTAATGTATATTTTTTAAGTTATTTTTTTCTGTGGGGTATAATTATCAAAGACCCACTTGTTAGAGGAGGTTGAAGTTAGTAAAATAACTACCAAAAAATAAATTAGATTTTAAGAGGTTAGTTCTAGTTTCTCCTGCCCATCCTACTACCCTCAGCCTCTGAGTAACCTGACAGGTCCTTCCACGTGTGGGGGGCCTTTGGGACAAAGTTTCTAGAGCATCTGAGGTTTGCAAGACAACTGAGAGGTGTTTTTTTTTTTTTTTTAACGTGGAAGTTTTTAATTCTGTTTAATCTGTTTGCTAAGGTTATGGGCAACTTGGCATTCGCATGCTGTTTATCTAATATTTCCAAGAATTCCATCCTCTTTCAGGGTTTATTGCTCTCTGATGAGTAGTGGTCTCAAATTCTTATTTTTCAGATTCTTATTCTTAGGACTGAGAAAGTCACAGTCACTGTGTCTGCAGATGGGTAGATTTCTATGAGCAAAACCAAACCAAAGAGAGGTTGCCCGCTTTTTGTTGGCCTCCTATGAGTCACAGCCAGGAGGGGAGATATTTCCCCTTGGTCTTTGCTGATTTCACAGAGGCGGGAGGTGTGTTACAAGATGCACTTTTAAAAGTTCATTTAAAAAAGCAATTTTAATATTTATCTTCAAACTAAAACTTTGGCACTCCCTCAGGTCTTTTTATCCTCAGCCCCCTGCTGATTCCCTTTGGAACTGCTTCCATTGCATTCTCCAGAAGGCCATCTCCTTTCAAGAATTTTTGAGATGACTGGGGGTGATTGCATCTATTTAGCTTGACCATTTCTTGGTTGAACCATGTGAAATTCCATTTTGGTAGGTCATAAATGGTCAGATATTGGCAGTTTCAGTGGTTCTACCCTACATATTTGGGGAACTCTGAACATTTACAATTCAGCTTTGGAGCTGGAAGGTCCCAACCAGATTGTCCAGCTCTCAGCACTTACAGGTGATCGCCCTTGGGCTGGCCCAGGATTGCCCATTCAGTGGTGAAGTGACTCATCCAGGCCGAACCTATGATCATACAGTTTCCTGACAAATGAAGTGAAGTGTGCTGTGAACTGTCAGGCTTCAGGAGGTGCTGGCTTAAAGGGGTTATGTTAAAGGAGAGGGGTCCTTTAAGCCTAGAGGGCTGTACCCTGGTAGGGCAGGCAAATTGAGCAGACACCCTGCAGCTCAGATCAGATCAGACAAGTACCTCTTCCTGGCCTTCTTCATCTGAAGGAAATGTCTGAATTTACATACTTTCTGAAATGCTGTTAATCCAAGCTGTCCATCTGCCTGCATAGGACTTACTTGGGCAGGTGGAGATGAGCCTTTCTGCTCGAGTACATCCCTTGGGCACAGCTGGACGTGAGCTGCAGGGAGGGCTTCAGCAAAGGCTTGGGAGGGTCCAGGCTAAGAATCCAAACTGTATCTCATGTTCTCCTGCAGGATGGTCTCTGTTTCCTTTTAGAGAACAGTGGGCACACCTCTAATCAAATATAAGTAAAAATCAATGCATCCTCATTAGAGAAAATTAGAAAAATATGGACAGGTAGGGAAAAAAATTTTCCATCTTCCCGCCACCACAAATAATTACTATTAACACTTTGGTAAATTTCCTTCCAGTTTTTAAAAGCATTTTTTAGAAAACTCACAATTACATGCTAAGTATATATCTTGATATTGCATACATATATATGTAATATATATATATAAAACGTAATAAGAATGTATTATATAGAGAGTACTCTATAAAATACACAATGCCAAGGAATATATACTACTACTGAAATTCTATATAAACTACAACATATATTTTATATTCCTATTTTTTTCATTTATGATAACTAATTACTCTATGAAGATAATTTTTAAAGGCTGTGTAGTATTCCATCAAGTGATTTTTTTTTTTTTTAATTTTTCCCCCCACTGCATAGGTAACCAATACTCCTTTTAGAATAGTAGTTAAGAAATGGACTCTAGACATCTGGGTTCAAATTCAAGCATAATGGTGTGAATGTGGGCAAGATCCTTAACCTCTCTACACCTCAGTTTCTTCATTTTTAAAATAAGCATAAGAATTCTACTTATTCTGGTATGGAAAAAGGGACCACAGTGTCCAAATTTAAAAGCCAAGACTTTGCCATTTACAAGAGCTGCACTGAAGGGGGAAAGCAGGAGAATGCTTACCAGACACGATCCAGATCCCTAACTCATCAAACTTGCAGGTAGTCTTATATAAAGGTATATAAAATAATAAAAATGTATATAAAAGTATAAAAATCTTATATAAAAGTGTATAAAAGAACCCCTCCGAGGTTTGCCTTTGGTCAGCAGGGGGAAGGGGACCAAAGACACCAAGATGAGGCCTTGAGTCACAAGTTAAGGCTACTGAAAAGATTCATCTCAACATAACATTTGCAAGACACAGAATTTTGTCCAGCTAAAACTTGGGAATCTTTAAAATCATTACAATATTATCCAGGGGAGCAAAACACTGAGCATTTACAAAGGGCTCATGTTGTCCAGGAAGCAAAACATTAGCATTTCTTTGTTAATTGAGATTTTTAACTTTGGTTAAGGAGGGACTGATTTTCTTAACTCATTGAATTGCCTTGAGAACAAACACTTAGAAAAGGGGTGGCAAACTTTTCTTGTAAAGGGTCAGGAAGTAAATATTTTAGGCTTTGTAGGCCAAATGCAAAACCAGGCACAGACAATATGTAAATAAATGAGCATGGCTGTGTTCCAACAAAGCTTTCTTTATGGACATTGAAATTTTAATTTCATGTAATTTTCACGTCAGAGATAAGTATTTTCCTTTTGATTAAAAAAAAGATTTTAAAAAGGTAAAAAAAAGACATGAAACTTTTAAACTCACAACTCTACAAAGTTGAGTGGTAAACCCAATTTAGCCCGTGGACCAAAGTAACCCATGCCTTAGAACAGTCCTTGGCACTCATTAAGTGCTGTGTGTGTGTTAGCTGCTACTTCCATGATTAAAGCTGTTATCACCATCATCACTGTCTCTACCCTAGCACCATGCAGTGCTAGGCCCTGGAGGAGGGCAGGGCTGCAGTACACAAGCCCGTGCATCCGTTTGACCTCCTGAGAGTCCATCAGTAGCAGCAGCAGCTTGAGCAGCTCCTGGCTCCATCGTGGCAAAGAGGTTTCATCTCCCATGTACGTGGTGGTTCCCTTACCAGAGGCTGCCTGGAGAGCTTTGCTGGGCTGGAGGGAACAGGTTTCCAGCTTGACTAGCTAGACCAGCCCTGGAGTGACGGTAGCACACATTGTGTGTCCTTTGATGGAACTTTTAGCCTGTGGTCTTCCTGGGGATGAGTGAAAAAGGGAGACAGAGAAACCCACTGTGCATAACTGGTGTAGTCCACTTCCTGTTTTAAAACTACAAAAGGTAGGCGAAAAGGGAGTTCTAAAAAGATTGGTGAAAAAGGAGCTGGGAGTTAAGGGAAGAAAGAGTAGGGTGTTGCTAGCACAAGCCACAGTGCTTGAGTCGTTCATAATCTGGCATGCACTCAGCTCAGTAGAAAAATTGCGGCGGATATCTTTATAAACCTTGACAGCATTATTTCATTATTCATGAAGACTTTTGTTTTGTTAGCCATAACCAGCTTCATTTTAAAGGAGATTTATTCCCAAGGCATTTTAATTGCATCTTCATGGTAATTCTTTGTATTGACTGTTAAATCAACATACCAAATAAACAATATTGGAGTTTACTCTTTTCTTCGGTAAGTCTCAACTCTGCTCCTTCAAGATAATGAAGTGAGAGTGAGTCCAGATTTTCATGAATTGAATATACAGCACTGCACGGCCTTTCCTGACCTTTTGAGAGTAATTTTAAAAAGGACATTGTTTTTTAACTAAGGAAATTTGCCTTAAATCCAGAATTTTCTATGTGAGAGCTTCCACAGTGTGCATGTGTGAAGTTACTTATTCTTGTGTGGTGTGTGTCTGTGTGTGTGCACATGTGCATATTTCAAAGCTATATTATTAAGGCTTTTTTTTTTCTTTTATGAATTTATTTATTTATTTTTGGCTGCGTTGGGTCTTGTTGCTGCGTGCGGGCCTTCTCTAGTTGCGGTGAGCGGGGGCTACTCTTCGTTGCGGTGCGCGGGCTTCTTATTGTGGTGGCTTCTCTTGTTGCAGAGCACGGGCTCTAAGCGCGCGGGCTTCAGTAGTTGTGGCGTGTGGGCTCAGTAGTTGTGGCTCACGGGCTCTAGAGCACAGGCTCAGTAGTTGTGGCGCACAGGCATAGTTACTCTGTGGCATGTGGGATCTTCCCGGACCAGGGCTCGAACCCGTGTCCCCTGCATTGGCAGGCGGATTCTTAACCACTGCGCCACCAGGGAATTTCTTGTTAAGACTTTTAATAATTCACTTCTGAGACGAAGTTTTGTGAAGACAAGTCCTATTTTGTTTTAAATTAATCTCTGGATGAAATTTATCATGTCTGTCTCCCATGGTGCCTTGCACAGTAGTAGAAATCCAAAATTATTTGATGAGAGAAGGAATGAATCAGGGGCTGCAAAGTATCTAAAGGTCATTTGCTCCAATTCTCTACCCTTTAGTTCTCTGGACAATATTCCTGCTGGACACCGTGCTTCAGTATTTCTAAAAACTCACTTCTCTGCTAATCCTGTTTCCTGTAGCTGCCCACACAGTAATATCAGTCCTTCAGATGCCTAAGGACAGTAGTGGTCCAACTCACAACCCCCATCCTACCTCCACCACATACACTTTTTTTTTTCTCCCGGGCTAAATATCTAAAGGTTTTTTTCGAACTTTTCTGATATACCCCACTGTTTAGATATTTCTGCTTCTTCCTGGCCACGCTTTTGTACATGATTTCCTGTGTGTCAGGAGCTGGCTCCCAGTGTAGCCCCCAGAACTGTGTGTTGTGTCCAAATGTGGCCTCAGCTGGGCCCTGTTGGTGGAACCCTCCTCTGTTCTTCTTGATGTTCTCCTATTAATAAATCCCAGCCTGTCAGAGCCTCCTGACTGCCACTCAAAATTGACTCATCTTGGACTTATACTGCCAACTCTAACTCTTAGTTCTTTTTTTTTTTTTTTTTTTTTCCTTTGCGGTACGCGGGCCTCTCACTGCTGTGGCCTCTCCCATTGCGGAGCACCGGCTCCGCACTGTACATAGTAATATACATGAATTTTTTTTTTTTTTTTTGGTACGCGGGCCTCTCACTGCTGTGGCCTCTCCCGTTGCGGAGCACAGGCTCCGGACGCGCAGGCTCAGCGGCCATGGCTCACGGGCCCAGCCGCTCCACGGCATGTGGGATCTTCCCGGACTGGGACACGAACCCACGTCCCCTGCATTGGCAGGCGGACCCTCAACCACTGCGCCACCAGGGAAGACCAAAACTCTTAGTTCTTAATAATAGGATTGGTCATGGACTCTCCTAGGTTGCAGAACAAGCCCAGGGAGGGGGTCCTGGTGATAGTGGGTAGTTGTGGATGGTCCCAGAGCTCTAGAACCAGAGGTATTCCCCAAAAGATTAGTTGTGGACCTGCCAAAGGAGGGAAAATGGAGCCAGGTTGAAGGTCAGGAGAACGAAAGGGTAGCAGGTGGATGAATGACATTAGAGAGACTAGCAGAGGTGTTCCAGAGGCCAGGCAAGGAGAAGAGAATGTACAGCTGAGAGGGAGGTACAGCACGGAAACCAGGTGGTTTAGAATCTGTTGGCCTGAACCCTTAACATCTTCCTGGGTATTTCTTTCATGCAGATCCTTTTTGCTTTACCTAAAAGAATCAAATTTTAATGATGTGGAGCTGGGATCTCATGAATTATTTGTAAGCCAGATTTCCCTTGTTCTGTAGTAGATGTGTTTTTGAATTAAAAAAAAAATCTTTCTATGGGACGTTACATTTCTCTGATTAAACTTCTTCTTGCTAATGGGGCCCATCTTCCTATTCTCCAAAGGCCTTTTGAACCTCAATAGGAAAAAAAAAAGCTGCAGAGCTGAAGTGGTGACTCTGCCACTTCTCTGCCATGCTCTTGCACAAGTCACAAGTTCTCACCCTCATCTGTAGGAAGAGAATAATAACATTTACCTCATTAATAACTCGCCTCACTGGGTAGTTGGGAAGGTTAAATTAAATCACGCCTTTGGAGTGCCTGGCACGACGCCTGCCTGTCCCTGGTCACAGTTAATTTTCTGCTCCTCAGCATACCACCTTGCCCACTCTTAGGTCAGATTTAGTAGGCTGCCTTCTCTGTATTCATCCAAACTATTCATTTTTATTGAATTTACTGGAGAGAGACCAAGAACAGAATCCAAAGATGTCTAAAGGCTACGTCTAGGACTCTTTGGATCATTGATCCATGTTGGGGGTCACAAAGTCAGATGCTGTCAAGAACCTCCTTATATAAATGTGTGAAGCAGCCAGGTGAGAGAGTGCTGGGCCTGTGTCAGCTCGGAGAGTGCATGTCCTCCCTAAAGCAGGCATCCCAATAAAAGCCGCTGCAAACCAAACACTTCGATACAGGGAATCAAGGTTCCAACTCCATCAGTTGTTGGGTATAGATCCCTAGAATGCTCTTGCATTGGGTTACTGTGGCTTTAGAGCAGAGGTTCTCAAAGTATGATCCAGAGACCATCAGTAGCACCTGGGAACATGTATGAATGCAGATTCTCAGGGCTCACCCAGACCTACTCAACCAGAAACTCTGGAAGGGTGGGGGGCAGTGCCAGCAATCTGTTTGAACAGACCCTCTAAGAGATTCTGATCACGTTCAAATTTGAGACCCACTGATTGGGGAAAGTGTTCTTAACCCTGGCTGGACTTTGGAATCACCTGGGGAGCTTTAAAAGGCCAGTTGCTTGCAAACTCCAGTTGCCACAAAGTTTCTCATTTAACTGATTTTGGGTATCAGCCTGGACATCAGGATTTTTCAGTGCTCCCAAGGGGATTTTCAGGGGCATCCAAGGTGGATAAGTGCTCTTCTAGGAGCCTGTTGAAACACCCACATACCCTTTCTCCTGAGTGGGGAGGGGAGGAGTGGGAGGCACGTGTCATTTGGCACAGCTCCCAAGGGATCTGCTGCAACCATCAAACCCTGCTTCCCCTTGGAGAACATGACCTTAAACTACCAGCCTCAATAAAGAGCTTTGATAGGGCCTTTCCTAGACTGAATGAATATTCACTCAATGTGATTTGTTTTAAAGGTTGCTTTTAATGCTATATTTGTTCAGCAAATGTAGGCACTTGTATAGCGCAGATTTTAACTCCTAAATCCTCCAAGGCTTTCCCTGCGATATGCCATCTGGCAGGCATTATTGTAATCATCTCTTTATTATCCACACTAATGAAGGAGTAGCATGGCATTGGTAATTGAGAAACACAGATCATCTACAAATCATTCAGGCTAGTGCTGGCACTTCTTCCCCAACCAGGAAGCATTCAAGAGTAGAAAATATTGACTGATTACAGTTTCCTACCTTCCCTGTGGAGGTACTAATAATATTATTTTAGTCAGAAATTTGAACAGTAGGAGAAGTGAGAGGCTTCTAAATTATAATTCCTTTTTCTGAATAAGGAAATTTCAGTTTTCTCAATAAGAGGCCAAAGCACAAAGCAGATAAACAGCAAGTATATTTAAAATACATTGAACTTTGGAACCAGTCAGTTCAAAGCATGTTATAGTAGAAGCTGCATGGGATTCAAGAGATCAGTGGATCTGGATTCTAGATCTTACTTTGATATTACCCATGCTGTGTGAGATGTGCCATTCCAGCCATCAGCGGGTCTCAAAGTGTGGTCCCCAGACAGCAGCATCTGCATCACTTGTGAACTTGTTAGAGATGCAGATTCTCAGACCTCTCCCCAACCCACCTGAATCAGAGACTCTGAGGGTGGGGCTAGCAATTGGTGCTTCGACAAACCCTCCCGGAGATTGAATTCGGATGCCTGCTCAAGTTTGAGCACCGCTGTTCTCCAGGCACTCAGTTTTCTCAACTTCAAAATAAGATGACAAGCCTAGTTTATACTTGAGGTCCACTCCAGCTCTCCAATGGCCTTAGTGTATGGTCCTGGAAGGTTGAAAGATTCTCTGTAGTAGACCTTGAATGTGCGATTGAAATAATTCAAGTAAAAAACTGGCATGTGTGTAACAGAAGAGAAACAGATCTCTAGGATCTCTATACACAAACCCCATATAGGGTGCTCACTTTAAATAAATAGTGCTATCTTCAGTTGGTTGGTACCATTTTCCGAAAGTGTAAAAACCTTGGGGCTTTGGAAAGGGAGGTGGCCGCTCCTCCTTTCTCCAGGGGCTGAGAGCTGTCTGATGTGATTCACAGAGCAGCACTTCTACAGGCTCTAACAAATGGCATTTCAGAAAGATGTACAGAGGTACACAGGCTTTGCAGTAAAACAAGGGATATTTTCAAGTCATTTATGAAAGCTCTTGGCAGCTTCCATTTCAAGACAGGTGGAAAAAAATGACATGGAACAAGAAAAGAAAATAAATCTGTATCCAGAGCATCTCATAAATAAGGAAGGAGTGGGGGTCTGTTGGCCTTGCCGGGTTCTCAGGGTATTTTTGTAACAGTACAGAAAGCTCTCAAATGTTTTGGCAAGTAATTCTTATACTGTTTCCGTTATCAAAATCTATGCTTGTAAAATTATTTTGCTGGCTGTTAAAACCAAAAGAGAAAAAGGAAACAATCATTTCAAGGAGAGAGAGGCTGGGAAAATGATACTCAGAGTTAAAAAAGAGAGAGACAGGGCTTCCCTGGTGGCGCAGTGGTTGAGAGCCTGTGCTCCGCAACGGGAGAGGCCACAACAGTGAGAGGCCTGCGTACCTACCGCAAAAAAAAAAAAAAAAAAAAGAGAGAGACAGAAAAAAAGAATATAGTTCACCCACAACTGCAAAAATTTTTTTTCATCTAACGGGCTTCCCTGGTGGCGCAGTGGTTGAGAGTCCGCCTGCCGATGCAGGGGACACGGGTTCGTGCCCCGGTCCGGGAAGATCCCACATGCCGCCGAGCGGCTGGGCCCATGAGCCGTGGCCGCTGAGCCTGCGCGTCCGGAGCCTGTGCTCCGCAACGGGAGAGGCCACAGCAGTGAGAGGCCCGCGTACCGCAAAAAAAATAAAAATAAAAATAAAACACAGTGACACTTCATAATTTAGAGCAAGTCATAGAAAATCAAAGGCAATTTTCTAATTGGCTTTTAATTAAGAGCCTATTTGTTGGAGACAATAGGACCTGGTTTGTTGAACTTGAGAGAGACTTTGTTATGTCTGGGAGGGATGGAGAGATTATAGCTTTTATTGAAAAGGATGGATCACAGACCCACTTTGCCTGAGCAAAGCATGTTGATTGTGGAGAACCAAAACAATGAGGAACCTACACTGGACATCTTTGTGAAATTCCCAGTGGCATCTGGTTGAGCAAAACCTTGACCCTAAAACCCTGGTTAAAAGCCTGTACTCTTGAGTTCAAATTCTGGCTCTGCCACATACTGGCTCTGAAACTCTGGGAAAGTTACCCAGATGCTCAGTGCCTCAGTTTCCTTCTGTCAAAGGAGGAAAATAATAGGACCTGCCTTGTGGGAATTTTATGAGGATTAAAAGTTAGCATATGCAGGGTGCTTTATATAACACCTGCCACATAGCAGGCATTATTTTATTAGGACTATTTGCTAAATAGCCAAATGGATCTTTAAAAGAACTCTAAAAATGTGTTATACTGTTTCTTAACTGTAAGACCTTAGAAAGCAGCAGTGCCCTATTTGATACAACCCCATTGTGTGCCTAAGGAGGTGTGTGATTGATACAAAGAGGCTTCCAGGGCATCCTGGGAGCACAATTCAAGCAAGTCTGATGATTCTTAACCCATGGGGGGCTTCTCCCTGGTCAACTTCACTAACACATAGCTTTGGAGGGTTGTTCAAACAAGATTCAGAGCAACTAATTTTTCTCATTTGATTTCCTTTTTGTGTATTTATTTTTGGAATAGATTCATAGACCAACACTAGAAATAGCTCTGAAATAAATGTCACATTTTTCTCTCTTATATTTGGCACACTCTCCTCTGTTGGTTGGACCATGCTGTGTAGCAGCTAATATTGATTAGCCTATGTTTTTCTCAAATCAGTTTTTCTCAGGCTATATAAAGTCTAAATGCTGGCAGTACTAGAACAGATGCATTCAACTTATAAACTGATGGTAAGGAAAAAGGTATGGACAAAAGCACGCTGAAACATATCGTCCAAGCAAGACATTGCCTGCTCTGCCAAATTCAAGTTGCCAGGTCCTGGGCAAGCTTCTTATCTCATCTGAGCTGCAGTTTCCTCACCAATAAAATTGATGCAGCCGCTGTGGAAAACAGTATGGTGGTTCCTTCAAAAACTAAAAATAGAACTACTGTATGATCCAGCAGTTCCATTCCTGGGTATATATCCGAAGAAAACAAAAACACTAATCAAAAAGATACATGCACCCCAGTGTTCATAGCAGCATAGCCAAGATATGGAAACGACCAAAGTGCTGTCAACAGATAAATGGATGAAGAAGATGTGGTGTGTGTGTGTGTGTGTGTGTGTACACACACACACACACACACACACACACACACACACACACAGTGGAATACTACTCAGCCATTAAAAAGAATAAAATTTTGCCATTTTCAATAACATGGATGGACCTGGAAGGTATTATGCTCAGTGAAATAAGTCAGACGGAGAAAGACAAATACTGTATGCTATCACTTATGTGTGTAATCTGAAAAATAAAACAAATGAATGAGTATAACAAAACAGATGCAGACTCACAGATACATAGAGAACACACTGGTAGTTACCAGTGGGGAGAGGGAAGCAGGGAGGGGCAGCATAGGGTTGCAAACTACTATGTATAAAATAAATGAGCTACAAGGATATATTGTACAGCACAGGCAATATAGCCAATATTTTATTAAAACTTTAAATGGAATATAAGCTATAAAAATATTGAGTCACTATGTTGTATACCTGAAATTAATATAATATTGTAAATCAACTATATACTTCAATAAAAATTACAGCTAAGAAAAAAATATGAGATAAAAATCTCCCATAGTTCCACTACCTAGAGATAACCATTTAACATTTTGGAATACTGTACTCCAGAATTTAAAAAATAAAACAGGGTCATATTATTAAAAAACAAGTAATAAATAATAAAATAAAATGGGGGTAACAATAGTGCCCACCACCTATTAGATGAGGTAACACATGTGAAACCCAAACTAGTGCTAACCCCAAGAAAGTACTCAGGAAATTCTAACATTTTTATGTTACTTGTGTTCATGAAAATCGAACGTATCAAAGTCAAAATAATAAATGTATGCATAATGAGGGAAGTTCCACTATTCTTTTCTTAAGAACTGAAAATATCATAAAATCTTTCATTGCAAGTTGCTTTTGAGACTAAATCTCTGATCGTTTATTTCCAGCATTTTGATTTTCCCCTCACTATGGAATACAGGCCTGAGCCTCTTAACACCAATGAGTATCAGATTAAAGCTGAAACCCACTGCATTTGATGTGCCCAGTGATTTTCATTTTTGTTACAATTATATTTATTTTATGAAATATGTCTTTCTTATCATAAGTAGTATACTTCTGTATTTTAAAAATTTTCCAACATCTTAACAAACAAATCAGGATAAAATGCTAAAATAAAATATTGACGTCATTACACTGACCCAACTTGCTATACAGATATGGACAGGAGTGCTCTGGAAATTGTGGAACTGTGTCCAGTAGACAGCACCACTGTCCTATAATTTTAGATGTTGTTTATTAGCTCGTAAAAAAATTTCAAATCAGCATGGAAAGGACAGCTTCTGTGTACTCTTGAATAATGTAGAAAAGTGTGGGTTGTTTGAACCTTGAACAAGTGAACAAAATGTCCTTCCTGTACTTAAATTAGAAAAAATTACAGTTGACCAAAATTTCCCTGGCAAATCAGAGAGCCAAGCTGTTTATTAAGAAATATTCAGGAAGAAAACAAAAATATGTCCTTTCATTAAAATTACCTAGATTATGAGGTAAGAGCAGTTTTCTTTAATATCTCTTTAACTTTTCCATTTCTTGAACATAAGAATGACTTCCCTTAAATCATTAGCCATTTAGATCTGAATTTTCAGGACAGATCTTGGTCATCATTTTAGACAATTAGTGGTGGAGAGTGGTTTCCTGCCCTGAGTAGGGGTCTCATGGTGTTTACTGAGTGATCTGCAGCATATGGAGAATTTGTTGGGCATATTAATAACTATTGTTTATCTTTGTGGTTCTTGGCACAGTGTGTGTGACCACAAGGCCAGAACACTCCCTGCAAGTAGGCAGATGTTAGGACCCTGTGGACCTCTGAATTTTATAGAGTGCCTGTTCTCAGAGACCTACAGACTGTGTAAGTCTGGAAAGTTCACAAACACCACGGACAGGTGTGTCTATACCTAACCCTCACACACGAGGATGAGGAAGTTAAGGTGAAAAAAGGTAAATGGCAGAGATGTGGCTTCATCCCAGGTTTTTTCTCCCCAAATGCTGTTGGTTCCACTAGAGCACAGCCAATAATGTAAAAATACAGTTTTTACATTATTTTCTTTTCCTGCAGTGTCACATGTCTAAGAATAATCCCATATTTCGATCTTCAGCTGAGTTTCCCAACCCTGGGTCTAGAAGCTGGTTTTGCTCCACTTGTAGAAGGAAGCCCTCATTGCCACCCTGATCGGTTCACATGGAGATAGCAAATGTCATCCTACTTGATTATTCGGAGCTTGCCTTGTGGTACTTTGGTCTTCTGGAGGGAAATCAGACCTCTGACGGTTGGTGAAATCTGCTGAAGAATTAACCTGATGAAACATTTTGTTTTAATCACAGAATCATGTCAACCCTGCCATGGACTTTACCCAGACACCTCCTGGGATGTTAGCTCTGGACAATATGCTCTACTTTGCCAAGCACCACCAGGATGCCTACATTCGGGTAAGCACACAGCCCCTTTCAGCTATTGTAGGTTTCCTACTGAATTCGAATTTCACACTTATGGATATGGAGGGATTACTTTTAGATAAGTGGCCCCAGAGATTGGCTTTTGTCACTTAGTAAAGTAAAAATGAAAATTAGGGCTTCCCTGGTGGCGCAGTGGTTGAGAGTCCGCATGCCGATGCAGGGGACACGGCTTCGTGCCCCGGTCCGGGAAAATCCCACATGCCGCGGAGCGGCTGGGCCCGTGAGCCATGGCCGCTGAGCCTG
>NC_041218.1:41700637-41724913 GCF_002837175.3 Physeter macrocephalus
GGCCGCTGAGCCTGCGCATCCGGAGCCTGTGCGCCGCAACGGGAGAGGCCACAACAGTGAGAGGCCCGCGTACCGCAAAAAAAAAAAAAAAAAGAAAATTAAATGAAATTAAAGAGCACCAAAATAGAGATTTTTAACTTTTAATTTTTTCACATGACATTTAAAAATATATTAGATATTGGAAAAATATTTTATGTAGTTCATTTGATTATGACAAAAACTCTTAGCCTTAAATAACAAAGAAGAGAAACAAACTATCAAAAACCTGCATGATCCCAACGTTAGTGAAAACCACTTAGATTTACTTGGCTTCTTGAAAAGAGGCCCAGGATTCTGTCTAGCACTGCTCTGTTCAATCTAATGCGGGAGATACAATCAGATAAACAGAACGAAAAGTGTGGGAGGGATGGGGAGGGACGAGAAATGCCTTCTCTCATTTCATAACAGATTAGTGAAACTCCAGCTACTAAGGCAATGCCTTTGTGGGTGGGGCTGAGGAAAATAGAAGGTGCCACCTGCCGATGCAGAGCAGGGGCGGGAAGGACAAAATGTGAATGAATTGGAGCATAGGGACAGTGATAGAGAAGGCCTGCGAGTCAAGGCTGCTCCACTGGAGGCCCTGCATTTGTGCTGACCGCTGTCCCCTGTCCCCAGGGAGAGGAGCCCAGATTCAGTCGGGCGAGGGATACAGATCCACGATTGAGATGAAGGAGGATATGAATAAATGGGACAAGGGCATTGGCAAGTGGTTAAAATGATGACTAGATGTAAGCTTAGAAAATATTCGATGAATGAATATCCTAATGCAGGAAGAGTAAAGCTGAAATCAGAGTAAGGTATGAGCCTGTGCCTCTGATATTCTCTGTTGGCTCCCTCTTGGCACTGGCTTTCTGGAAACCAGGGTTCAAGACCTGGCGTTGTCGTTACCTGGTAATGCAAAGGGGACCGTTCCTTTTGACTGGGCTATAGTTTCTTCTCCAAACTAGGGAGCATTAGTCCCTCAAGGAGCATTTGGAAATTTGTGGGCATGTTTTCTCGGTAGTCACCATGCCCATTGGGGTGCTACTGGCCACAGCCCTCTAAAACATGGGACAGTCTGCACCATGAAAAATTGTCCTACCCAGTAATGACCCCTTTGAAAAAAAAGTCATGCCAGGTCTGAGTTCCCTGTAAGCACTATATATTAACTTTATCTGGTTTTCTGTATATGCAGTTTGACTTTGACAAGCTTTGACTTATATTGAAACATTATTTGTACTTTAATTATATGAAGGATTTTATGCATTTCTCTGAATGGTGTTATGTGCTTCTCAGGTATTTGATTAGAGATGCAATTTTCCATAAGAAAATTGTTTTTTCATAAAAGTTTAATTTGGTTTATATGTGTATATATTTATTGCACAGATTTTTTTTTCTAGGAATGTAATCTGCTCTCACAGTAAGTAAATTAATATTTTTGAGATACCTTGTGGTATAGCCTCAGAGAGTTGAGTGTGAAAAGAAGAAGCCTAGCAGAAATTGAATTTAGCATTACTTGATTAATGTTTGTGGATGAATGTTTCTAAAGTTAGAGAGTATTGATTCTGAATGTATTGTTAATTGCATAAGAAGCATATGTCTCAAGAAGAGTAATTTAATATTTTAAGCCCATTTTCTTCAATGTGTTCTCTAAACTGTCATAAGTGAAATTAATACCATGGCAACCTGACAGAACTTTATATCTGATGGGAACTTAAAAGAAAATCCTATTTGAAAAGAAAGGTGTGGACTTTTTTGTCCACATGCACTTTCTGGTTAGACTGAGAAAGGAATGTTTTCTCGAAAGTGTTCCTTTCCTAATGTGTTCTGTGTCCCATCTGACTTTGGGACCATTAAATGCTGCATGGAAAGCTAAAGCTATTTACATGAATGAATGGGGTTAGGGGATCATATATAAAGCTGAGGCATTCTGCAAGGAAGCTTTGTGGTGACTATGAAAACAAATGTCCCAGTGGTAGTGAGATAGTGATGGAGACAATGAAAATGGTCATCCCAGACAGCTAATTAAATTTTGATCTATAACCTTAGTGGTCTTTTCTGAAACATAAAGATGGGCTTTTGGTTTTTACACGGGCCTCTCACTGTCGTGGCCTCTCCCGTTGCGGAGCACAGGCTCCGGACGCGCAGGCTCAGCGGCCCAGCCGCTCCGCGGCATGTGGGATCCTCCCGGACCGGGGCACGAACCCGCGTCCCCTGCATCGGCAGGCGGACTCTCAACCACTGCGCCACCAGGGAAGCCCGGCTCTTGGTTTTTTAATAAACTTACATTTTGATAAAATTTCCTTTTTTTAACGAGGTAAATTTCCTGTCTGAATGCAGTTATTCATTTATTATTTATATCTTTCATTCAATAAACACGTATTCTGTACCTAAGTCTATAGTCTCACTTTTCACTTTGCCAGTCAGATTTATGGTTGAGATTTTCAAAAGGAATTGTAACACACTCACACGCACACGCACATACACACACACACACACATATTCCCTCTTTGCCCCTGACACGCCCATGCCCTCCAGCTATCCTATTCCCTCAAACAATGTATATTTTTCCAAGTTGTCTTCTTACCCCGTGTTCTAACTCACCTGCCGCTCACTTTTCAACACTTTGCACCCATCACTTTCTAGAAGCTGTTCTCCTGCTACATGGGGAGCCCTCTCCTCTTCCTTCATCTTCTTTGTCCTCCCATTGACACTGGACACTGTTTCCATTGGCCGGTTCTCCCTTTCTGCCTGCAGCCCTTGCTGGCCGTCTTGGTTCTCTCCTTGGCTGCTTCTCTTAGTCTCTCTGATGGGTTTCTCTCCCTATGCCTGCCCATCAAATGCACATAATCCTCACGACTCTGTCTGTGGGTCTTTTTTCTTTTTCAGGCACTCAAGCTGCACATGTTTACTGAGTAACTATCAAATGGCCTGCAGTGAGGGAGGGGATAGAGATTCCCCGAGGAGCAAGTCACTCATGAGTCCTGTCATTGAGGATTTTACTGTCTAGCGATGGAAGGAGAGGTAGTTGGAGGAAGAGTTAAATGCCAGCACTCTCCAAGCCACTTAGAATGGATTTTGATTGGGCAGGAGTGATATTGGGGGGGCACAGAGGAGAGTCATAAACACAGATGTGGGAGTCAGGTCAGTAAAACTTCCTTCAAGAAGTGGCATCTACACTAAGGCCTGTTGGATAGTACTAGTTATCAGGTGAGGGGAAGGAGGATGTGAGAGAGTACTCCAAGCAGAGGGAAACACGTGAACAGAGGCATAAAGGTGTGTGCTTTGTTCAAGGAACCACACAAATAGTACAGCATGGTTGAGACAGGGAGTGGTAAATATGATCATGGCTTGGGAGGCAAATGTGGGCTAGTTCATTAGGGGCCCTCCACACCGTATTAAGGTGCTCGCTTGTGCCTTAACCCAAAGGCAGTGAAGAATTTCTGAACTATTTTAAGTAAAGATGATGAGAGTTAATTTTAGAAAAATTACTCTCCTGCCAGAAAACAAATGTGAGAAATCAAGACTAGCAGCAAAAATAAAATTGGGGAAATTATAGAGAAATGATGGTAACCCGATGAGGGTAGTGGCTGTGACATTGGGGAGAAGCAGTTTGAATGTATTGTTTTGGAGCTAAGGTAAACTAGACTCTCTCCAAGGAAGAGGGAGATACTGGCTTGAGTGGATGGATGGTGGTATCATTGATGAACTAGATCTGCAGGTCTGAGGGGTTGGTCATTTGGAGCCATCCAGATACTATATGCATATGGGACAACTGTCCAGGTGGATGTTTCTAATAGGCAGTGAGATATGGGCAGTGGTGGTCAATAAGAACGGCAGGGTCTAGTTCTTAGGTAACAGAATATAGAACAGCAAGCAAAGGAAGAGAGTATAATTTTTGTTGTTGTTGTTTTGTTTTGTTTTATCTTTTCCCCCTTGGGTTTTTTAAAATTTTCTTCTGAATTTTTAGATGTGACCTATCCTCGGCACATCTATCAAGTCATAAAACCGTTTTACTTGATATTTATTTGCAGTTTTCTACACTATATTGAGCAGATAAACATTTCACTGTTTTATAAATTATCATACTGTTTAACCATATCACGATCACTTAGGACTTGCTTCCTTCCCCAGGGACCTAATTTTAAACAGTGGCACTACTTCTTAGAGAAATATTCTGATGTTGAGCCAATATGGGAAAGAACAAACTTGACCCGTCTTGTATATTTTATTTGGTGCTATGTTATAAATAAAATGTTTGTTTTTGTTTTTTTTGGCTACACCACGCAGTTTATGGGATCTCAGTTCCCCAGCCAGGTATTGAACCCAGACCATGGCAGTGAAAGCCCGGCATCCTAACCACTAGGGACCAGGGAACTCCCGATGTTTCCTTAATGAGGTTGTTCCCGAACTAATTACACAATTTATAAGATCTCAAGGCTTCTAGTAACAAAATTAAAAGTAAATTCTGGAAACGGCTTGTTCTTTCTGTGTCCTGAGGTGCTTTGCCTCACCATCCCTCATAATTTACAGTCAACATCTCATCCAGTTGGAATATATTTGTACATTGGGTGACTGTGATAGAAGAGAATGAATTTCCTGAGAGGGGAAAATAGAAATGCCTTCAAAAGCAAGATTTATTTCAATGGTTTCATACAGTTGTGAGCCAGGGCACATGTGTTTTTAGTATCATACCAAATCAGAACAGAAATATTTATAATATGTCAAGTAAATGAGATTATGGGAAAAGATGGCTATTTGTACCTAAGAGTTGTTTTCTCAAGGTTCTTTTATGATAGTCATTTTTAAACAGATGAAAAAATTTAAGTATGTTTATGCTATTTTAAAACCTTTCTTCCTCCTCATGATGCATACATAGTAAACAATACTTTTTACAAATAGTTGGGAGAAATAATGGTTTAGACCCTAATTCACTGCTGGGACGTGAGAGGCCTTGTTCTTGAGGCAGTACTGACAAGAAAATGCTATGAGATGATTTAGCATGAGAAAAGCTGGCATATTTTAAGTCTTTACTGTATTTTGAATATTTCACATACATTATTTGTAATCTTCTCTTCAGTGCTCCGAGAGGTGGGGAGATAAGGTAGCTTTGGTACCCCCCCCCTTCTTCTGGTATGTAGATCTCTCTGTCCATTGAGGCCCATCTCAAGTTCAAAGTTATTCTAGGGAAACTCTTCAACTTTTCCTGTGTCAGAGGGCAGAAACATAGTTATAATAGCAAACATAGAGCTTGCTGTGAGATAACAAGTATGCTGAACACTTTAATTAATATCTCACAACACCACTGTGAGGTTGACACTGTTATTATTTCCATTTTGTGGATGAGGAAACTGACACACAGGAGGGATTACCCACAGCTAAGGAAGTGCTAGAGCTGAATTTAAGATAAAAGTCTGCTTCCGGTGTCCACACTCTGCATTTTAGGAGTTCATAGATTCATATAGGGATTGCAGCCACAGTTCAAGTTCTAAGGATGTATTTTGCTCAACTGGCACAGTATTTTTAAAGAGAAGAGAATTTGAATTACCTGAACTCCCTTTCCAAATAACCATGAACCCCAGGACTCCCTATTATATTCTGTCTGGCTGCTTTATGAATTCTAGTTATCTGCCTGGTACTTGAGGGACTTGACTTAGTGGCCATGATATTGATGACCTTTGTGAAGTTCTGAATGCATTGTCAGCACACAGTAGGTGCTTAACTTCTTTTACTTGCCTTTTCCTTTTCCACATAAAGTTGTACTTGATTACTGTCCCTTCTCCTGGGGGTTTCATATTTCTGCACTTAATGTTTGTTGTCTTTCCATCCTTGTTGTCAACTCCCGGAGAGCAGGTGCTTCATCTTGTGTTGGGTATTTGTTCCCTTGCTGAGACTAAAGGACTTTAATTTCAACCTCCCAAGTGTAGAGGAAAAGATTAGGCATGCTTCTCAAATTCACTGGTTGTAAATAGTAAAGATAAAAAGTCATCAGATATTATTATAAATACACAGGACTAGTGTTCTTGGGGCTCTCAGCACAGTCAGCCCTCCGTGCTGTGTGTCAGACCACGCAATGGAGTTCTTGTTGCCCTTTAAGGGGGACAGAAACCAAGTATCCCTCATGTACTAAGGGGGGTGCTGATGGAGGCAATGCTGAGCCTTTAAAATAAATTAAGGAACTTTTAACATTTCAAGGAGGAAATTGGCAGTTTCCCAAGCGACATAATTACAAGACAGTGTGTAATGTGTAATTAAACTTAACTATGAAGCAAATGATTGCAATAAAGCTTGGTGGCACATCATTTTTTTGTTCCCGTAGTGCTGACACATCCTTCCCTCCCCTTGTCCCTGAAATGGCTTCAGCAGCGATTGCTCCTAATTTTTTTTAAATGAAATTATATGTTGCCAGTTAAACACACAGTTTCATGTAAAGGAACCTTTTTTTTTGTTTGAGTGACATTTTCCTTCTAGGTGATCTGGAGCACAGAATCCATAGAATAACAAGGACCTCAAGGCAAAGCCTTGTTGGGACTTTAAAATGAATCTTTGTCTAATAATTCATTTAAATACTTTATTCTTTACTTGTAATTTTTTTTTTCTTTCTTTGACCAAGGTCCACAGCTTGGAGGCTTGTTTTTATGTAGTTTTCTTTCATGTTTTAAAAATAGTGGCGTTAATTTTGTTGATTGTGAATAACCAAGCTGTTATTGCCAAACAATCAGGACCCCTTGAGAGTGTGAATATATGTGATTAGATTTTTACTAATTGCGCTGGCAAGCAGAATTTCTGACTTCGAAAACCAGTGATTTGAATGGAATGCTTCAGGCCTCAGGATGAGATCATTTTTCAGCATGAGCTTTGTTTTATCTCAGAAGACCCATCATCGGAGGGAGGGAAGGCAGGTTCCACATCCATTAATGACTGCTGGATATAACAGTGTTTATACTCTGAGTTCTCACCACCTGAGTTCGTTTGGTACTGGCTTCAGTGCCTGGAGTCTGAAGCAGGTCTAAAACATGGTAGTTACTTGTTTCATTCTCCTTTGCTACCAGCCCAAGCTGGGTATTAGGTTTAGAATTTTTTACTTAGCTATCTGAAGGGTTTTTTGTTTTGTTTCTGTTTTTTTAAACTTTAAAACACAGTGGGACTTTAAAACACATTGATGGATTGCTTGAGAAAAAGTGTAACCAACCAATAGAATGAACTATATGCAGTTGACACAGTGCAAACCTAGGCCCAGTGTGAATTACAAGGTTAGAAACTACAGACAGCCTTATGTGTGGATGACACTGTCCCTTGTTAGGGCACCAGCAAAACCCTTAGTCAACAGCCGCTATCCTGCGGTCTCTGTGTTAGACCCAGTAATATCTTCCCATTGTTTCTCCAAACTGATTCTTTCTCAGTCCACATTGTCCATTTTTTTGGTCTCACTAAATTAGTTAAACAAATAAACATTTATTGAGTACCTTCTCTGTGACAAGCTGCCTCCTTTCTGCTGTCATTGACCAAGCTTCCCCCTTTAATTGTGCATTTTCTTCCTTCATTGTGGAGGGCTCAGTAGCTGCTGTGCTGCAGGTTTACTGTGGCTTCTCCCCTTTCTGCTGTAACTGCTGTGCCGTGTTGTAGAGCAGAAGTTCCAAGAGCTGCCCTTCACAGCTGCCTGTCCCTTTAAGAGGGGAAAGATTTCTGGGAATCCCCTCTCTTCTGTATGTCTCGAACTGGAAGGTGTTATAGACCTCACTGGCTTTTTAATTATTTCTAAATAATGGACATCATTTTTTAGAGCACTTTTACGTTTACAGAAAAATTCAGCAGAAAGTACAGAGGGTTCCCACATATCCCCTTTCGTCCCTCTCCCACACACAGTTTCCCACATTATTAGCATCTTGCATTAATGTGGTACTTTGTTTGATTTAATGAAACCAATAACCTACAGTCTTGCTATAATTGCCTGTTAGTTACAGGAGGTTTTTTTGTTGTTGTTCCTTTGAAATTTTCTAGATAAACAATCATGTCATCTGTGCACCAATAATTTTATTTCTTCCTTCCCAATCGCTGTACTTTTTATATCCTTTTCTTATCTTATTGCATTAGCTAGGACTTCCAATAAGAAGTTGAATAGTAGTAGTAAGAAGGACTATCCAGATATTAGGGGGAAAGAGTCAAGTTTTTCACCATTAAGTATGATGTTAGCTGTAGAGTTTATAGGTGTTCTTTATCAAGTTGATGAACCTCAGTATTAGTTTGCTAGGACTGTCATAACAAAGCACTATGGACTGGGTGGCTCAGAGAATAGAAATATATCCTTTAACAGTTCTGGAGGCTAGAAGTTTGAGATCAAGGTGCCTGCAGGGTTGGCTCCTCCTGAGGCCTCTCTCCTTGGTTTGCAGGCAGCTGCCTACTTGCTGTGTCCTCACGTGGTCATCTTGCTGTGCACTCACATCCCTGGTGTCTCTTTCTCTTCTTATAGGGGCATCAGTCATATTGAATTAGGGCTTCATGCTGATGGCCTCATTTTAAATTACTTGCCTCTTTAAAAGCTCTGTCTCCCAATACAGTCACATCATGGGAGACTGAGGGTTGGACCTTAAACATACAGATTTTGGGGGGACACAGATCAGTTCATAGCATTCTATCTACCTTGAACATCCCAGGTGATTCCAACCTCTGGGCCTGGTACAGGCATACCTCATTTTATTGCTCTTCACAGATATTGTGTTTTATTACCAGTTGAAAGTTTGTGGCAACCCTGTATTGAGCAAGTCTATTGAACAGCATCTGTTCGCTCTGTGTTTCTTTGTCACATTTTGGTAATTCTTGCAATATTTCAAGCTTTTTAATTATTATTATATTTGTCATGGTCATCTGTGATCAGTGATTTTTGATGTTACTATTATAATTGTTTTGGGGCACCACGAACTGCACCGGTATAAGATGGTGAACTTGATAAACACGTGTATTCTGACTGCTCCACCGACTGACCATTCACCCATCTCTTTTCCTCTTCTTGGGCCTCCCTATTCCGTGAGACACAACAATATTGAAATTAGGCCAGTTAATAACCCTACAATGCCCTCTAAGTGTTTAAGTGAAAGGAAGAGTCTCATGTCTCTCACGTTAAATCAAAAGCTAGAGATGACTAAGCTTGGTGAGAAAGCCATGTGGAAAGTCAAGACAGGCTGAAAGCTAGGCCTCTTGCACCAAACAGCAAGTTGTAAATGCAAAGGAAAACTTCTTGAAGGAAATAAAACTACAACTCCAGTGGACACACATATGATAAGAAAGTGAAACAGCCTTACTGCTGATATGAATAAAGTTTTAGTGGTCTGGATAGAAGATTAAACCAGTGACAACATTCTATTAAGCCAAAGCCTAATCCATAGTAAGGCCCTAACTTTCTTCAGTTCTGTGAAGGCTGAGAGGGTGAGGAAGCTGCAGAAGAAAAGTTTGAAGCTACCAGAGTTTGCTTCATGAGGTTTAAGGCAAGAAGCCGTCTCCATAACATCAGCGTGCAAGGTAAAGCAGCAAGTGCTGATGTAGAAGCTGCAGCAAGTTATCCAGAAGATTTAGCTAAGATAATGAATGAAGGTGACTCTACCAAACAACAGATTTTCAGCGTAGACAAAATAGCCTTCTATTGGAAGAAGATGTCATCTAGGACTTTCATAGTTAGAAAAGAGAAGTCAATGCCTGGTTTCAAACTTCAAAGGACAGGCTGACTCTCTTGTTAGGGACTAATGCAGCTGGTGATTTTAAGTTGAAGCCAATGCTTATTTACCATTATGAAAATCCTAGGGCCCTTAAGAATTATGCTAAGTTGACTCTGCCTGTGTTCTATAAATGGAAGAAAAAACCGGGATGGCAGCATATCTGTTTACAGCATGGTCTCCTGACTATTTTAAGCTCACTGTTGACACCTACTGCTCAGAAAAAAACGTTCATTTCGAAATATTTCTGCTTATCGACACTGCACCTGGTCACCCAAGAATTCTGTTGGAGATTAATGTTTTTTTCATGCGTGCTAACACAACATCCATTCTGCACCCCATGGATTAAGGGGTAATTTCCATTTTCAAGTCCTGCTGTTCAAGAACTACATTCTTGTGAGGCTATAGCTGCCATAGATAGTGATTCCTCTGATGGATCTGGGCAAAGTAAACTGAAAAGTTTCTGCAAAGGATTTGCCATTCTAGATACCATTAAGAACATTGTGATTCATGGGAAGAGGTCAAAATGTCAACATTAACAGGAGTTTGGAAGAAGCTGATTCCAGCCTTCATGCATGACTTTGAGGGGTTCAAGACTTCCGTGGAGGGGCTTCCCTGGTGGCGCAGTGGTTGCGCGTCCGCCTGCCGATGCAGGGGAACCGGGTTCGCACCCCGGTCCGGGAGGATCCCACATGCCGCGGAGCGGCTGGGCCCGTGAGCCATGGCCGCTGAGCCTGCGCGTCCGGAGCCTGTGCTCCGCAACGGGAGAGGCCACAACAGCGGGAGGCCCGCATACCACAAAAAAAAAAAAAAAAAAAAAAAAAAAGGAGACTTCAGTGGAGGAAGTAACTGCAGACGTGGTGGAATCAACAGGAGAACTAGAATTAGACATGGAGCCTGAAGATGTGACTGAATTGCTGCAATCTCATGATAAAACTTTAGCAGATGAGGAGTTACTTCTTATGGATGAGCAAAGAAAGTAGTTTCTTGAGGTGGAATCTATTCCTGATGAAGATGCTGTGAAGATTATTGAAAAGACAATATAGGATTTAGAATATTACATAAACTTAATTGATAAAGCAGTGGCAGGGTTTGATAGAACTGACTCCAATTTTGAAAGAAGTTCTACTGTGAGTGAAACGCTATCAGACAGCATTGCATGGTACAGAGAAATCATTCATGAAAGGAAGAATCAATCAATGGGGCCAATTTCATTGTTGTCTCATTTTAAGAAATTATCACAGTCACCCCAACCTTCACAACACCACCCTGATCAGTCAGCAGCCATCAACATCGAGGCAAGACCCTCCACCAACAAAAAGATTAGGCAAGACCCTCCACCAACAAAAAGATTAGGCTCAGATGCTGGTGAAGCCCCAGATGCTGGTCAGCATTTTTTAGCAGTAGAGTGTTTTTTAATTAAAGATGACATTGTTTTGCACACTTAATAGACTGCAGTATAGTGTAAACATAACTTTTATATGCACTGGGAAACCAAAAAATTTGTGTGACTCACTTTATTTTGATATTCGCTTTATTGCAGTGGTTTGGAACCAAACCTATAATATCTCCAAGGTATATCTGTACTTGCCTCTTCCTCTCCAGGGAATCTGCTCCCCAGTTAGCCAGGGAGCTTCTTCCCTCGCTTGCTCTAGGCTCAGGGTGGCCTTTCTTCACCAGCAAATATAAAGCCGTAATTTCATCCCTTTACTCCCTGTCCATCTTACCTCTTTTGTTTTGCTCCAAATGTAATGCTTGTTTACATACACTAAATTTACCTTTGTGTCTATTTCCTGTTTACCTGTACAAGTGTGTAAGCTCCATGAGGGCAGGGACTGTGTACTGCATCTCTCCTGTGCCCCAGTGCCAGTGCAGTGGCAGACACACAGAAGGCACTCAGCACATATCTTAAATCGGTATCTGAATTGAGTGCATTCTGGTGTTCTGCCTTCTGGCCGGGTCGCCAGTCACCCCAAGGTAAAATACCACAGAACATGTTTTTATCTGGAATATGCTATAATCTCCCTGACTGCAGCTGTCCTTCTGGCCTTTGTCCATTCTGGCATGGAAACCAAATTAGCAGTTATATTGGTGTGGCCCAAAATGGGCTTGCCCCAGATATGCTGAATGCTTATACTTGGGTGAATCACTGCTGACTTTCATTTTTAAATTGTATTCATGTGACCAGAGTCCAGCCAGTATTAGCAATCTGCCTACCAAATCAGAAGGCAATTTGTATTGGTATAATAGAATTTAGGTGGTAGTGTTCCTGAATGTTTCATTGTATTCTGTAAAAATAGTTTACCCGTTAAGAACTAGGCAGTACACCTGGTACACCCAGGGGTGTTTGACACTGTCAGGTAACTTTATTTTTACCTTGACCTTAATTTTATCGACTTTTCCTCTGCCTTGGTAAAACCCAAGATTCCAAAATTTAGTATAAATCATAAATCATCGACAATATTTTTCTTACATTTGATAGAGCAACTGAAACACAGTTAGTAACATATATAACAGCCCTAACAACTAATTTGTCTCTGGCTGGTTTATCAAATGCTATTCTGTACATAAGTACAAGCGTCCTTGAACTTGGTGGCTTTTAGAAGACCCTGATATATGTCATTCATACCTGTCTACAAACTTGTGATTACCAATATCAGGAAAGTCAGTTTGACTGAACTTTCATTTATTGAATGGTGATGCTTTTGTGCCACAGGGCTCTTGCACATGCTGTTCCTGTTGTCTCAGCCCCCCTTTTCTCTGCCCATACTTACTTGCCCACGTAACTCTCATTCATTCTTTAGGACTTCATCCTGAAGGCTCCTCTTTTATTGCTTTTCTTTCCTTGTTACTTCCTTTATAGCACTGACTCAACTTGGAATTATATAATTACATGTTTTATTATTTGATCATTATTTCTCTCAAACATGACATTTTTGAGCAGGGACCTTTTTCCTCTTTTTTTTTTTTTTTTTTTGGTCTTTTATCCTCACTGTCTGGCACTGGGACATTTAAATTATTTGCTAAATGAAAGATTAAAGAGTTGATATGTCGAATCCCTGACCAGTGTTACTTCTCTCTTTTCCCCTCGGAAGTCCTTCATGGCCATATGTGATATTTGTCAGAGAATCAAAACTGAAATCAGACTTGGAAGAAATCTGCCTTTCAATGGGTGGATCACTGAAATGGCCACAGTTTGTTAGGACTGATGAGCACATGGTATCAAGCCTCACCTAAAATCTCAGTTATGAAAGCCGTGAGAATAAGTATATGTTACATGAGTAGACAAGGGTTCTGTATAAGAAAATGACTAAGAGAACCTGCCCTCATTCACGCAAACCCAGATTCTGGGTCCCCCTTCATGGTAACAGGAGGGTGAGGAGTGGAGCATGAGGGGTATGTGGAGGGCACATTCCTTTGCTATGGAAGTTGGCTTCCTATCATCTCAGACAATTTTTCCTGCTGGTTTTCATTCTCAGCATTACAGGAAGTGTTTATAGCAAATAATTGCCAAGTGTTTTCCATAAACATACAACTAAGGACATTTTCCCCACATTCCAACTCTGTAAATGTTTGTTTTCCCAATCCACAAAGAAGGTGAGTATGCAGTTTCCTTAAGCAGGCCTTTGATATGTGGGCTTTGGCCCAGAGAGAATTCCCTTCTGAGTTTGTCCTTCATCTGGCCATGTTGTCCCTGCACAAGCAGTAGACTCAGAGAGTTTCTAAGTGAGTTTTCCTCCACAGCCTGGATTCCTAGCCACATGGCTGGACTCCAGGTAACTTCTGGGTCCTGAGCACCCCCTCAGTGAAGGACAGGGTGAGGTCAGAGGTTGCCGGGAGCATCACAGAAGTCATTGCTTCTGATAAAATCCACAGGGAAATACAATGGGGAATGTGGATGACAAGGGATAAGGAGGTAATTGGAACTCAGGATGCACGTGAATGTATATAAATCATAGATTATGGAAATTATCATATTAAAACCAGGCAAGGGACTTCCCTGCTGGCACAGTGGTTAAGAATCTGCCTGCCAATGCAGGGGACACAGGTTCGAGCCCTGGTCTGGGAAGATCCCACATGCCACGGAGCAACTAAGCCCGTGCGCCACGACTACTGAGCCTACGCTCTAGAGCCCACGCGCCACAACTACTGAAGCCCGCGCGCCTAGAGCCCGTGCCCCTCAACAAGAGGAGCCACCGCAATGAGAAGCCCGCGCACTGCAACGAAGAGTAGCCCCCGCTCGCCGCAACTAGAGAAACCCCATGCGCAGCAGTGAAGACCCAATGCAGCCAAAAAAAACCAGGCAAGCTAGTGTTCATTGTTCATTAATAAGCGCCTAGTGTATGCTGCGGTGTAGGGAATTCACAGGTGACTGAGATACGGTTCCTGACCTCAAGGACTCACCCTCACCAGGGGAAGTAAGACACATGTATTTCACCACAATTTGGAGCAGAAAGTGAGAATTGCTGTGAGAAAGATACAGATAAAGGACTGTGGGTTTTTAGACAAAGGAATTGCATTAGGTTTTATGAAGAAAGTGACACTGGCTTGGGGCCAAAAGAGAAGGACAATTTAGACAGGCACGGGAGGAGAGGTAGGGGTGGACGGGTGTCAGGGGAAGCAATTCCCATAGAAGGAACCACATGTGGACCTACCCCTGTAGGAGGGCTGTCTCACAGCAGAGATCTCTCGTTTGGCAGAATTCGCCAAAATTTGGGATGCTTATATAGAATTAGATATAATGAGATAAATTCCTTTTAAAAAGCGAGATTTAATAGAAGAAAGATTTCCTTTTCACATGGCTTTAACTTGAAGTAAAGCAATGTATGGCTTAATTTCTTAATTAGGTTTCAATAAATAATTTTTCCATTGTAGCTAATTTAATATGTGTAAAATTGGAAAATTGACATTTTTTTGTTTGAAAAGGTTTCTGCAAAGGCAGATTATTACTGTCCAGAAGAGGGTGATGGAAAATATTTCTCTCTTCCTCACCTTTTCATCCCCTCATGTCCATTCTCCCAAACCAGAGTGAATTTATAAATCTGTGAGCCAAGTGAGAAAATGAAAAAAAAGTCAGGTGTGATCTGATTTACAGGAATCCATTTTACCACTAGCTCTCCGAGAATGTGTTTGTTTAGTAAAGTGAGTTACATCCAAATATGTTTCAGACAAATATATGTGGAGTGTAACATAGCTTTAAGACTGCAATAACGGTTAAGACAAGTGGTGACAATTTCTCAGTAAGAAATCAGGCTTGAGAAACGTCAAGGCTAATTTTTCATCCAACGGTGACTGTCAGACAATGCCAAACATCTTGGTGTCTTTGTATTCCGTTGAAAGAGACAGGAGGCATTTGTATTCAGTAATGCGACGTTGAGTGAGTCAAAATTCTGACTTGTGATCGTGTGATTTATTGCTAATATTGCCCAAGATACAGAGGGGCTTCTCTGCCTTCATTCGGTATCCATTTCCCAGTTGCAATTAATCTTTATTACAGTCCATAGCTCACCTCTGGTTTGGAATGTTAAAAAGATGCCTCGGAAGAGAGTCTGGAATCAGTTTCTTCTCCTTCAAGTTTTACCCTCTTGATGAAGCTTAGCCTGCCTGCCCACTGCATTTCACATGAACCTTCATCCCAGAAAGTCGTACTTCCTTGTAAAAAATGCAAACAGTTTAGGACGCAGAAGAGGTACATAGCAAATGAAAGTCTGTCCGCCCTACAAATCCCATCCCCATATGTCTTCCAAATAGATTGCAAGCCCCTAAAGATGGTATTTTACTCATATGTGTATTTTTAGCCTCCAGCAAGTTACTTAGCAATAATCAAGGCTTAAAGAAATGCTTTGTTGGATAAATGAGTCAATCAAAGGGTGTGGAGGAGAGTGGGGCTAGAATTTCCGCGGTAGCTTTGTGGGAGTATAGTATTTTGCTTTTCAAGATGTGGTGCCTGGCCTAGCAGCATCAGCATCTTCCGGGATCTGGTTAGAAATGCAGGACCTCAGCCTTACCCCAGGCTACTGGATCAGAATCTGCATTTTAACAAGATCTTCAGGTGATCCGTGAGTGCTTTAAAGCTTGAGCCGACTTACGGTTGTCCTTTGTATATCTGCAATATAATTAAAATGTGAGCTTTCACAAATAAATGCAAGGAAAGGCATGTGATTTGCATTTAAGCAGTATGCAGTGGAGGCCTTATACATCAGTGTATACCGAAAGAATTTGTAAGGCCTTTATGCTTTACTCCCTGGGTGTGAAGCTGTCCTTGGGTGTGGCTGTCCTTGGGTGTCCTGTAGGACTGTCCTCCTGGGCCATTTCCAGACCGTCACCTCTAGGGCCCACATCTGGTCAGTCCTAAACCCCAGTTTGAAATAGACACATTTCACTTCACCCAAGAAACAGTTCAAACCACAGTGTAGAAATCACATAGAAACCTTGCTTGTTGACTCAGGATGCTGGCACATCACATTTAAGCTGCCAGACAGCAGGCATGTTATTCAATGTCCAAGGTATGGTTTCCTCATCTGTAACGTGTCCTGCTTTGATGACTTATGAGGACTAAAGGAGTTAAACATTTGAGAGTTTGCACATGGTAATCAGTCCATATGTATTCACTCTTTTTTTAATTGAGGCAAAATTCACACAACATAAAATTAACCATTTCAAGGTGAACTATTCAGCGACATTTGGTACATTCACGATATGTTGTGCAAATGTAACCTCTACCTAGTTCCAAGACATAAATTATCATCACCCTGAAAGGAAACCATGTACCCATTAAGCAGTTGTTCCCCATTCTCCATCCCCCCAACCCCTGGCCACTACCAATCTGCATTCTCTTTCTATGGATTTTAACTCTTACTAATGATATTTTTATTAGTCACAGAAAAAACAGACAAACAAACCAAAAAAACTCAGATTTATTTCTTCTTCTGTCTACTTTCATTGCTTTCCACGTCCTGAAAAACAGAAGGTTTGCTAATGATGGAAACTGGAAGTAGAGATGTGATATGACTTTAAAGTAGTGGTTCATAAAGTGTGGTCCCAAATTAGCAGCATCCACATTACCTGGGAACTTGTTAGAAATGCAGATTCTTGGGTTTGCCCCAGAACAGCTGAATCATGACTCTGGGGGCGGGGCCCAGCAATCTGTGTTTTAATAAGCTTCCAGATGATTCTAGTGCATGCTTCCGTTAGAGAACTGTTGCTTTAAATAAACCAGGTATTACCTCTCCAAGCCTCTAGGGATGCCTACAGGTGCCTTCACACACACCTGTACCATGCTTGGGCCCAGGAAGACATGTACTGGCCTAGGAGAGGAGGTCTTCCAGCCCTGTTTCTTTGATGCAGGCATCAGCTAGGGTATCTTTCCTGCTATACTCTGGCCTTCGGAACAGTCAACAGAGCTGTTGCCTAGGCTTCCTCCAGTGACATCAGGGTTACTGTGCAGGCAAAGGCACAAATACCAGTCATCCCTGCTGTTATTTAATTCTTTCCCCTCTTGGTGCTACTTCATACTCAAAGGGAGGACTTTTCAGCAGCGTGTGGATGTGATTGCTTGCTGTATTTCACACATCCTGCTTTTGTTGCACTATATCAAAGTGCAGGCAGCATTTCTTTTTGATTGATTAATGTTCAATTCGAGGTCTATTATGAACCTCCAGGCTTTAATTACTACACCATTACCCAGTCAGTTCCTTGCCATTTTATATTCATGGCCTATATTATGCCTCGGCATGTGCAATTGCCTAATTTTATTCTGGAAGAATTTCACCCCATTAGCTGGGTTTTATACCGTTCTTCTCATTTGTCCATATTGTTATTTATCTCCATTCCTTGTGTGTGCTTTCCACCTTATTTTTTCACCAGTTTGACCCTTTGTACATACTTTTTCTCCCTTTCCTGGGATGCATTGTTCTTTTGCCCTTGGAAACAGCTCTTCAAGTTTTTGCAAACTCTTCTCTGGGTGGTCTTTTCCCTGGTGATCTGTTACACTCACTCTTAACTGGTTGTTCCATCTGGATTGCTTGGTGTCACTGGCCCTTCCAAAGGCCTGGAGGCCCAGCTCTTCAGCCCTGGACATACCATGGACAGTGGTTTCTCTCTAAAGGGCCAATTAAGGATCAGGGAAGAAGCTTTTTTCTTTTTTAAAGACTATGCTGCTAAAAATAATTTTTAAAAGACCTCTAAAATGCCTTACTAACACTCCCTATCTCAATGCCCCCAGTGCCTCAGAAGAATTTAGAGTTTGGTTTGCTTGCTTTTATGTTTTCTTACGTTCCATCCCAGACCTGCTGAATCAAACTCTGGGGAGCAACCAGCAGTCTGGGTTTTATAAGCCCCCAGATGATTCTGATGCCCACTCTAGTTTGAGAGCCACTGTTCTAAAAAGATGCTGAAAGAAGTTCAGGAAACCCACCTAAGTCAGAAATAGTATTTATTCCACCTGAGTCCTTACTTTGCCAAAGAGCAAGATTAATAATTTCGATAGCAGTTGTGTTTGGTTTTTTGTTGTGTGTGGTTTTTATCAACATCTTTGCCCTAGAGTTTTAAGAATATTTCTGTAAATCAAGAGCTCATGTAATTATTATAACAATAGTAGATCAATCGTCTCCCCCATTGAGTATTTGAGATGTCTCAGGCACTAAGAGATCTTTACCTCCATTTTTTATTTTCATTTAATCTTTACAGCCCTTTGTAGGTTGGTATTCCTGTTCCCATTTTTATAGGTGGAAACTCAGGTTAAGGAATGTGTGTCAAGTCACCAAGTCTGTTAGATGTAGATCTAGGAAAATCATCTCTGTCCAAAGCCACATTATCCAGTCATCTGCTACCATGTTAAGGACTTTCCTGATCAAAGCTTTATTATTATTATTTCATCCTCTCCTTTTTCAGTAAGCGTAGGTATCATGTGTTTCAGTAGGAATCAGTAACCAGGAATGTGTGCTCTAGGGTTAGGCCACCTAAGTTCCTGAGCTGGGTGTGTTTATTTCTGTGCTATGTGAACCTTGGACAAATTATACAACATATTTTTGCTTCATTTTCTCCATCTGTAAAGTGGGATAGTGCAGTATTTCTGTCATGTGGTAGTACATGTACCTTAAATGAGATAATGACTGAAAACACTTAGAACGAGACCTGGGGAATAAATGCTCTTGATAAATATTAGCTGCGATTTCTCTTTCTCTGCCCTCTTGTCTGTGCCATTAAAGCTCTTTACTTTGGGGTTCACTATCCTTATCTGTGAAGGAGTGGTGGATCAGGTGGACTAACAGCCTGGAATTCTGATTTTTATCTGGTTTATTTTCCTGCTTGGCATACTTTCTATCATTTTAATGTTCTTTGTTCTCTGCCCACTTAAAATCATATTAAGGCTTGGGCATATTTATTTGATTTTAGGGACTTGCTCAATATTCATGATCACGATTAAGCTCTTGTGCAACCCCCTTGAGGCAGCTCAGTGCTCTTTCTAAAGCTTCTCTCTGGCTTTCTGAGACTAATCACCATTAGCATTAGTACCAAAGGGAACACAGAAGGTGACTCCCTCTTGGCCCCCAAGTCTCTGTGACAGGACCCCACTGTGGCCTTACACGTTGACTTCAGAAGATGTCTGTGTCTTGATGATGAGATCTAAGGGCTAACACTTCACTCTGGGGTGTTCCCTGATTCTGTTACTAATGTAAAAGTACCCCAGTGTTGGGGGTAGGGAGGGGGCTCATTGATAAAATAAAGGTTTTTATTTCTTATTTATTGGTTTAATATGGGAGACAACTGGCATCTCCTCTGGTGGGTCAAGAGACAAGTTTTAATAGAGCTTGGGGGGTTGACAAGACTCTGAGGATGGGCGTCCTATGGTGGCTGTAACTGTTTAGTATTAGGACTTTATTGCCAAAACTTTCAGGCTGTGACTTATTCTTTGGGGTCCTTGCTCATTCTCTGCACTTGTACAACCCCATATTCCTGTGGAAGATTCCTGCTTGGATATGAGCACATGGGACTTCCTATCTTGCATTTCTGGTGTAAGTAGGTGGTGACCATTTTTATGCTTCTCATGCTAGAATGATGGGAGAGCCTCTGCATTGCTTTCATCTGTCCCCAGAGGCCCGTCATCAAAGAGCCAGTCTCACTGCAGTCATGATTTTCATTTAGTTGCTGGTAAATATTGGCCAAGGGCCTCAAGGGAATAGGAAGAGGGAGGGCAATAAAGCGATAATAAACACCAACTCTGTCAAGTCTGCTTTAGGCATTTTGCCTTTGTTTTGTGATTTAGGATGCACAACAGTCCTATGAAGTGGGCTTTCTGGAATTTGTGTACAATTCACAAAAAGACAGAATGCCTCATGCAAGCTTACACTAGTTTGGCCCAGGCTCTCTATGTTATACACGCTTCCCGCAGCAGCTTTGGGTCAGAATTGGGGCGAGACGGACAATCCCTTCTCTTTGGAGAGAACATGGACCAGGTTCACATACTGTCCTTGCTGGTCTGTGAGGAGACCATTAAGCTTCACGTGACCGTCAGAGTCAAAGCAGCCTGAACAAGAAACCTCCACAGATGAGAGGAGATGGAAGAAGCCCTTGAGGCTCGGTCCAGGGCTGGCTACAGGGAAAGCAGAATGGACTGGACTCACCCCAGATGAGGAGAGCTTAAGAGAAAGTGGAGGAAGGTGTGACAAGGACAACCAACTGAATATAAGTCAGCAACATGATGCTGAAGCTAAGGGGCAAGTACTAGAGTATGGTTGGCCATGTACTTGGCACTTAATGGTAACTCCCAAGCCAGATAAGTTTGTCACCAATGGAGAAGAACTCAAAATGCATGGAAGTAAAGCCTGTGGAAACCCTCCACACAAAGTCATTAACCCTGAGCAATTGTTACTGACCCTTAGGGGATAAATGAGATAAGAGAGAACCTTATACCTTTGTCTAGAAGGGTCTGGGATTTATAAACCCACTTCAGTGAGATAGAGGAAATTGATCAAAGTTCCCTTAGCCTCTTGAGACATGAAATCCATTGAGTTTCATGGCAATGTGTATGTGAAGGCAGTTTGTAAAATATAATGGGGAAGGAAGAGATTTGGAAATTGAAGACCTTAAATATTGAATTCCAGGAGTGACTTAGGCTGTGATCTAAGCAGGTCACCTCTTCCTCTTGTTTTAACTTTTTAAGGGAATAATAATAATACCTGCCTTATCCATTTTATGGACTTGTTGGGGAATCAGTGGATAGAAAATACGTAAATATACTCTGTAAAGTTGAAGTATTTAATAAAATGTTTTTATACTTAATACTGCATAAATATCAAGTGTTCTATAAAATATGCAGATGGTTTCAACTACTTTTGGTATATGAAGTATTCTAAAATGAGTGATAATAGCAGTTTTTAATATGTACTCCATCCATCGAGGTTTCTGTTCCAGCATGTTTGCTTTTAAAACCAAAGTGAGGGGAAAAAATAAAGATGAAAAATATGCTTTGATATTTCCAGATAGAGCTCAAAATATCTCATGTAAACATGATTAATACCAGAATGTTGAAATTGAAAATAGATATATTAGTGTAGGTATTAAGTAAAAAAAAACCTACTACCTGTCTATACTATGTTGTCTAGTATAAGAATGATCTCTCACTGTAGTAATATCTTATTAGTAGCATTCATAACCATAGTCTTTTCTGAATATTTCTGTGACAGTGTTGACCTTAAAGCCCACACAGGCAACTTGAAAGATTTGTGTTGGCTTTGTCTAAAGAAACCAATCAAGAAGGAGAGTCTATTTCTCTTTAGGTGGGTAAATATAATAAGATGGATGGCACATTTTTTTTTAAAAAACAGATCTTTGTTCATAGGACTCTTTTTAAAATTATTTATTTATTTATTTCTGGCTGTGTTGGGTCTTTGTTGCTGCGTGCAGGCTTTCTCTAGTTGCGGTGAGTGGGGGCTACTGTTCGTTGTGGTGCGAGGGATTCCCATTGCGGTGGCTTCTCTTGTTGCAGAGCACGGGCTCTAGGCACACGGGCTTCAGTAGTTGCGTCATATTTATTAATTAAATTTATTTATTTTTGGCCGCACTGGGTCTTCGTTGCTGCGCGCGGCCTACGCTTCGTTGTGGTGCACAGGCTTCTCATTGAGGTGGCTTCTCCTTGTTGGGGAGCACGGGCTCTAGGCGCACGGACTTCAGTAGCTGAGGCACACGGGCTCAGTAGTTGTGGTTTGCGGGCCCTAGAGCGCAGGCTCAGTAGTTGTGGCGCACGGGCTTAGTTGCTCCGCATCATGTGGATCTTCCTGGACCAGGGCTCAAACCTGTGTCCCCTACATTGGCAGGCGGATTCTTAATCACTGTGCCACCAGGGTAGTCCCTAGAGATGGATGGTACATTAAAGAGTAAAGAGAAGGGCTTTTCAAAGCTGATTTATGTATTGGTTACTTAAATTACTGCTTAATTTAGTACCTGCTAATAAACAGTGCCTTGGAAATGTTTTCGGAACATTTATTGGCTGCAGTAATTCCACCTACAGTGTATTCAGATCACATCCTCATTAAATATTGATGCGCTCATGAAATGTTAATTGTTAACGTGAAATGCCAGGGAATGTCCTCGCTGGGAGCTGGGGGCTGGCTGAAGACTACCTGTCTCCTGTCTTTTCTTTATGTTCTGTCTTCTTGCTCTGTTTTCCCCACTCATTTCCCATCATCAGGAGATTCAGATTTGCTCCTTGACGGGGCAATCTCAGATACAAACATTTTCAAAGAGAAATAAAGATTCACTGATTGATGGGAACTTAGTTGTTCTTCCCTCCTGCTTTCCTGAACTGGAATTCCTGATTAGAACCAGAAAGGATTCTCCTAAAAGGAAGAGGGTGATTCAGGCTCAGTCGAATGAGACTATTCACGTTCAGGCACATTTCCAAAAGAGATCATGAAGAGGGGCAGAGGCTTTCAAGGACCCCAGCACTGGTCCTTCCTGCTTGGCAGGAGAAGGGATTTAGTTGGATTTTATGACCAGCTTTCTCAGAGGAAAAACAACCAACTCAGAACACGTATTGGCTAAAGAGACTGTAGGGAAGAATTTTATCATAAATCCCAAGGACAGCAAAGGCTAGGTTCATGCTGATATGCAATGCATAATTATTTATGTGAACATGTGCTGCAAACAGTTGACAGTTGACAGGCCCCACAAAATGGGATGGTTCATCGACTTCTTGGACAATCATAAGGGTGATAAAGCAACAATGATGAACTTTGAAAACTGCCCTGATTCAGCAAGTGGAACTGTTTAGGTTGTGATTAGGGTTAGGTATACGTGCAATGCTGGAAGGAACATCCCCAAATGGAAATGGTTGATTTGTTAGTGTGGTACTGTCAGCGCATACAATAATTATGTGTGTGTGTGTATGTGTGTGATATGTTACAGTGTTTGTGCGGATAACAATGGGAGCACATCTGTATCGAAAACCTACTCCTTTGGTTTTATTTTATTGATTGATTGATTGATTGATTGACTGATAGGTAAGGAGTGGATTTATTTAGAGAGAAACACACTCCACAGACAAAGTGTGGGCCATCTCAGAAGGCAAGAGGCCCCAGGGTATGGGGAGGTTAGTTTTTATAGGCTGGGTAATTTCTTTTTTTTTACTACCTAAATTTATTTATTTATTTAATACAGCAGGTTCTTATTAGATATCTATTTTATACACATTAGTGTATGTATGTCAATCCCAATCGCCCACTTCATCCCACCACCACCCCACCCCCACATTCCCCCTTGCTGTCCATACGTTTGTTCTCTACAGCAGTATCTCTATTTCTGCCTTGCAAACCAGTTCATCTGTACCATTATTCTAGATTCCACATATATGCGTTAATATACGATATTTGTTTTTCTCTATCTGACTTACTTCACTCTGTATGACAGTCTCTAGGTCCATCCACGTCTCTACAAATGACCCAATTTCATTCCTTTTTATGGCTGAGTAATATTCCATTGTATATATGTACCACACCTTCTTTATCCATTCGTCTGTTGATGGGCATTTAGGTTGCTTCCATGACCTGGCTATTGTAAACAGTGCTGCAATGAACATTGGGGTGCATGTGTCTTTTTGAATTATGGTTTTCTCTGGGTACATGTCCAGTAGTGGGATTGATGGGTCATATGTTAATTATTTTTAGTTTTTTAAGGAAACTCCATACTGTTCTCCATAGTGGTTGTATCAATTTAGATTACCACCAACAGTGCAGAGGGTTCCCTTTTCACCAAACCTTCTCCAGCATTTTTTGTTTGTAGATTTTCCGATGATGCCCATTCTATCTGGTGTGAGGTGATACCTCACTGTAATTTTGATTTGCGTTTCTCTAATAACTAGTGATGTTGAGCAGATTTTTATGTGTCTCTTTGCCATTTGTATGTCTTCTGGGAAGAAATGTCTATTTAGGTCTTCTGCCCATTTTTAGATTGAGTTCTTTGTTTTTTTAATATTGAGCTGTTTATATATTTTGGAGATTAATCCTTTGTCCATTGCTTCGTTTGCAAATATTTTCTCCCATTCTGAAGGCTG
>NC_041218.1:41725015-41725092 GCF_002837175.3 Physeter macrocephalus
TCCTCTAAGAGTTTTATAGTATCTGGTCTTACATTTAGGTCTTTAATACATTTGGAGTTTATTTTTGTGTATAGTGT
>NC_041218.1:41725107-41726487 GCF_002837175.3 Physeter macrocephalus
TTTGATTACTTTCATCAGTGTCTTATAGTTTTCGGCATACAGGTCTTTTGTCTCCCTAGGTAGGTTTTTTCCTAGGTATTTTATTCTTTTTGTTGCAATGGTGAATAGGATTGTTTCCTTAATTTCTCTTTCTGATCTTTTGTTGTTAGTGTATAGGAGTGCAAGAGATTACTGTGCATTAATTTTGTATCCTGCAACCTTACCAAATTCATTTATTAGCTCTAGTAGTTTTCTGGTAGCATCTTTAGGGTTCTCTGCCTATAGCATCATGTCATCTGCAAACAGTGACAGTTTTACTTCTTCTTTTCCAATTTGTATTCCTTTTATTTCTTTTTCTTCTCTGATTGCCATGGCTAGGCCTTCCAAAACTATGTTGAATAATAGTGGCGAGAGCACCACTTATTGAAGAGACTGTCTTTTCTCCATTGTATATCCTTGCCTCCTTTGTCATAGATTAGTTGACCATAGGTGCATGGGTTTATCTCTGGGCTTTCTATCTTGTTCCATTGATCAATGTTTCTGTTGTTGTGGCAGTACCATATTGTCTTGAATACTGTAGCTTTGTAGTATAGTCTGAAGTCAGGGAGTCTGATTCCTCCAGCTCCGTTTTTTTCCCTCAAGACTGCTTTGGCTATTCGGTGTCTTTTGTGTCTCCATACAAATTTTAAGATTTTTTGTTCTAGTTCTGAAAAAAATGCCATTTGTAATTTGATAGGGATTGCATTGAATCTGTAGATTGCTTTGGGTAATATAGTCATTTTCGCAATGTTGATTCCTCCAGTCCAAGAACATGGTATATCTCTCCATCTGTTTGTGTCATCTTTGATTACTTTCATCAGTGTCTTATAGTTTTCGGCATACAGGTCTTTTGTCTCCCTAGGTAGGTTTTTTCCTAGGTATTTTATTCTTTTTGTTGCAATGGTGAATAGGATTGTTTCCTTAATTTCTCTTTCTGATCTTTTGTTGTTAGTGTATAGGAGTGCAAGAGATTACTGTGCATTAATTTTGTATCCTGCAACCTTACCAAATTCATTTATTAGCTCTAGTAGTTTTCTGGTAGCATCTTTAGGGTTCTCTGCCTATAGCATCATGTCATCTGCAAACAGTGACAGTTTTACTTCTTCTTTTCCAATTTGTATTCCTTTTATTTCTTTTTCTTCTCTGATTGCCATGGCTAGGCCTTCCAAAACTATGTTGAATAATAGTGGCGAGAGTGCACATCCTTGTCTCATTCCTGATCTTAGAGGAAATGCTTTCAGTTTTTCACCATTGAGAATGATGTTTGCTGTGGGTTTGTCATATATGGCCTTTATTATGTTGAGGTAGGTTCCCTGTATGCCCACTTTCTGGAGAGTTTTTATCATAAATGGGTGTTGAATT
>NC_041218.1:41727096-41733687 GCF_002837175.3 Physeter macrocephalus
TTGTCAAAAGCTTTTTCTGCATCTATTGAGATGATCATATGGTTTTTATTCTTCAGTTTGTTAATATGGTGTATCACATTGATTCATTTGCATATAGTGAAGAATCCTTGCATCCCTGGTATAAATCCCATGTGATCATGGTGTATGATCCCTTTAATGTGTTGTTGGATTCTGTTTGCTAGTATTTTGTTGAGGATTTTTGCATCTATATTCATCAGTGATATTGTTCAGTAATTTTCTTTTTTTGTAGTATCTTTGTCTGGTTTAGTATCAGGGTGATGGTGGCCTCGTAGAATGAGTTTGGGAGTGCTCCTTCCTCTGCAATTGTTTGGAAGAGTTTGAGAAGGATGGGTGTTAGCTCTTCTCTAAATGTCTGATAGAATTCAATTTTTTGGAAGAGTTTGAGAAGGATGGGTGTTAGCTCTTCTCTAAATGTCTGATAGAATTCACCCGTGAAGCCATCTGGTCCTGCACTTTTGTTTTTTGGAAGATTTTTAATTGCAGTTTCAATTTCATTACTTGTGATTGGTCTGTTCATATTTTCTATTTCTTCCTGGTTCAGTCTTGGAAGGTTATACCTTTCTAAGAATTTTTCCATTTCTTCCAGGTTGTCCATTTTATTGGCATAGAGTTTCTTGTAGTAGTCTCTTACGATGCTTTGTATTTCTGTGGTGTCCGTTGTAACTTCTCATTTTTCATTTGTAACTTTATTGACTTGGGTCCTCCTTTTCTTCTCTTGTGTTTCCCACTTAGAGAAGTTCCTTTAGCATTTGTTGTAGAGCTGGTTTGGTGGTGCTGAATTCTCTTAGCTTTTGCTTGTCTGTAAAGCTTTTGATTTCTCCGTCAAAGCTGAATGAGATCCTTGCCAGGTAGAGTAATCTTGGTTGTAGGTTCTTCCGTTTCATCACTTTAAATATATCATGCCACATCCTTCTGGCTTGAAGAGTTTCTGCTGAGAGATCCCTTATGGGAGTTCCCTTGTATGTTATTTGTTGTATTTCCCTTGTTGCTTTTATTAATTTTTCTTTGTCCTTAATTTTTGTCAGTTTGATTACTATGTGTCTTGATATGTTTCTCCTTGTGTTTATCCTGCCTGAGACTCTCTGCACTTCTTGGTATGAGTATTGCTACTCCAGCTTTCCTTTGATTTCCATTTGCATGGAATATCTTTTTCCATCCCCTCACTTTTAGTCTGTATGTATCCCTAGGTATGAAGTGGGTCTCTTGGAGACAGCATATAAATTGTTGTTGTTTTTGTATCTATTCAGCGAGCCTGTGTCTTATGGGAGTTCCCTTGTATGTTATTTGTTGTATTTCCCTTGTTGCTTTTATTAATTTTTCTTTGTCCTTAATTTTTGTCAGTTTGATTACTATGTGTCTTGATATGTTTCTCCTTGTGTTTATCCTGCCTGAGACTCTCTGCACTTCTTGGACTTGGGTGGCTATTTCCTTTCCCACGTTAGGGAATTTTTAACTATAATCTCTTCAGATATTTTCTCGGGTCCTTTCTCTCTGTCTTCTCCTTCTGGCACCCCTATAATGCTAATGTTGGTGTGTTTAATGTCCCAGAGGTCTTTTAGGCTCTCTTCATTTCTTTTCATTCTTTTTTCTTTATTCTCTTCTATGGCAGTGAATTCCCCATTCTGTCTTCCAGGTCACTTATCCATTCTTCTGCTTCAGTTATTCTGCTATTAATTCCTTCTAGTGTATTTTTCTTTTCAGGTATTGTATTGTTCATCTCTTTTTGTTTGTCCTTTAATTCTTGTAGGTGTTTATTCTTTAATTCTTCTAGGTCTTTCTTAAACATTTCTTGCATCTTCTTGATCTTTGCCTCCATTCTTTTTCCAAGGTCCTGGATCATCTTCACTATCATCATTCTGAATTCTTTTTCTGGAAGGTTGCCTATCTCCACTTCATTTAGTTGTTTTTCTGGGTTTTATCTTGTTCCTTCATCTGGTACGTAGTCCTCTGCCTTTTTATTTTGTCTATCTCTCTGTGAATGTGGTTTTCGTTCCACAGGCTGCAGTATTGTATTTCTTCTTGCTTCTGCTGTCTTCCCTCTGGTGGAGGATGAGGCTCTAAGGGGCTTGTGCAAGCTTCCTGATGGGAGGGACTGGTGGTGGGTAGAGCTGGCTGTTGCTCTGGTGGGCAGAGCTTAGTAAAGCTTTAATTGGCTTGTCTGCTGATAGTTGGGGCTGGGTTCCCTCCCTGTTGGTTGTTTGGCCTGAGGCGACCCAGCACTGGAGCCTACTCAGCTCTTTGGTGCGGCTAATGGAGGACTCTTCGAGGGCTCATGCCAAGGGGTACTTCCCAGAACTTCTGCTCTCAGTGTCCTTGTCCCCATGTTGAGTCACAGCCACCCCCCACCTCTACAGGAGACCCTACAACACTAGCAGGTAGGTCTGGTTCAGTCTCCTATGGGGTCACTGCTCCTTCCCCTTGGTCCCGATGCGCACACTACTTTGTGTGTGCCCTCCAAGAGTGGAGTCTCTGTTTCCCCCAGTCCTGTCAAAGTCCTGCAATCAAATCCCACTAGCCTTCAAAGTCTGATCCTTTGGGAATTCCTCCTCCTGTTGCCTGACCCCCAGGTTGGGAAGCCTGACGTGGCACTCAGAACCTTCACTCCAGTGGGTGGACTTCTGTGGTATAATTGTTCTCCAGGTTGTGAGTAACCCACCCAGTGGTTATGGGATTTGATTTTATTGTGATTGCACTGCTCCTACAGTCTCATTGGGGTTTCTTCTTTGTCTTTGGATGTGTGGTATATTTTTGGTGATTTCCAGTGTCTTCCTGTTGATGATTGTTCAGCAGTTAGTTGTGATTCTGGTGTTCTTGCAAAAGGAATCACTCCTTTGGTTTTAAACCATTCACCCTATTCTGTGGTACCTCACATTACTTCACTATTTGGAACTCAGTCTGTGTCAATCAAACAGCACTTTCATTTACTTTTCCTTCTTCCCCTTTTTACATTCTCCTTCTTTTTTCTTCCCTCCTTCCAAATACTCTTCCTTTTATCTCTCTTTCCTAAATGCCTTCCCCTCTTTGTTCCTTGTCTATACTCCTTGCCTTTCTTGATCACTTACCGAGTGCTGAGTGCACTGCACAGGCCCCGTCTGTGCCACCCTCCTCTCTGCCAGGGATGCTGCAGCCCCTCCAGAAGGACTGCACTTTCTTCCTTAGTCCCTACTATCCATTCTTTACACCTGCACATCTTTTCAAAACAAATCAGGTCACGTCACTTACCTGTCTACACCTCCTGTTTAGCATCTCAGGATCTACGAATGACCCCCCCATGCAGCCTGCAGCAGTGGTTTCAGCCCACCTCTATGCACTCTGGCTCACTCTCCTCCACTCAGGCTCCTGGAACCTGAACACTGCCCTGTACAATTCCAAACTCCTCCACATGGTAGGCCAGGCAGTGTACAGAGGTTGTGTCCAAAACACATCTTACTCAACTCAGGGGCTCTGTCCTTGGTCTCTGCCTGAAATATTCTTTCTCCCAGACCTTGACATGGCAAGCTCTCTCTCACCCTTTGATTCCCAAAAGTCACCTAGTTGTCTACACTCTCCTCCCCAAGTCTTCCCTGTTACTCTTTGCCACCTCAACTACTTTTTTTCATGGCACTTGTTATAAAATGTAATTACCTCTTTTGTTTTATCTGTTTCCCTCAATTAGAATGGATGCTCTGGTAAGTCAGAGCACTGGTCTTGTTCTCCACTTTATAGGCCTAGACATCTTCCTGGTAGACAATAGGTACTCAATTACTACTGTTGATTGAATGAATAAAACACCATTTCTGCCACCGAAGAGGTCATAGTCTGGGGGAAAAACAACATAAGTCGATGCACAACATTGTTGTAAATGCTACTGGGATACACCTACTCAGGGTGGTGTAGCTTTTGAGGACATTCCAGACAACTCCATTGAGGAAGTTAGAGGTGGTGTCAAAGATGGATATGCTGATTATTCCTTTTGTCAACATATGAATTTGAAGATTAGCAACCTTTTTTTAAAAATTTTGTGCATTTTAGAACAATTGGCTAATTCCCCTTTATTTTTGAAGTTCAGTAACTTTAAAATAGAGTTTTCCTGTTTTGTTTTACTTTTGTTTAATACATGTGCAGAATGACTCCCTTAGTTATGGTAGGAATATCTCAAACTAGCTTAAGGAAAGAGGAGAATTTATTGGACGGCCCAAAGGATTTTCAGCAGAAGGGTTTAGCAAATAAACCATAAGGTTAGGGAAGTAGCTTTACTCCAGGAACACGTGGGACCAGCCGCTCAAACGCTGTCAGGGCTACCACTGCCTCTCCTCTCTGTTTTCCCTTGCATTTTGGCTTGCTCTCCTTTTTCTTTTTTTTGTTTTTTTTCTTGCAGATTCACTTTCAGGTAGTTCCTACACTCATACCTCGTGGGAACTGTCAGCATAGTTGGGCCAGTTTTTCCCTTTTTGTGTGATAAGTCTCAGGGAAGGACTCTGGTTGGTCCAGTTTGTGTCACGTGTCCCTTAGGTGCGGTTCGGTCAACTAGTGCCAAGGGTGAGATCTTGTAAGAACATGGAAACTCCTGTGGGAAATATGTGATTAAAAGTAGGAGTTGAACCATTAAAAAAGGACAAAATAGGACTTCCCTGGTGGCACAGTGGTTGAGAGTCCGCCTACCGATGCAGGGGACATGGGTACGTGCCCCGGTCCGGGAAGATCCCGCATGCTGCGGAGCAGCTGGGCCCGTGAGCCATGGCTGCTGAGCCTCTGCGTCCGGAGCCTGTGCTCTGCAACGGGAGAGGCCACAACAGTGAGAGGCATGCACCACAATTACTGAGCCTGTGCTCTAGAGCCTGCAAGCCACAACTACTGAGGCTGCGTGCCACAACTACTGAAGCCCTCACACCTAGAGACCGTGCTCTGCAACGGGAGAGGCCACAACAGTGAGAGGCCTGCATACCGCAAAACAGAAAAAAAAAAAAGGACAAAATAATGCCATTTGCAGCAACATGGATGCAACTAGAGATTATCAAACTAAGTGAAGCCAGAAAGACAAAGGCAAATACCATATGATATCACTTACATGTGGAATCTAAAATATGACGCAAATGAACCTATCTATGAAACAGAAACAGAATCACAGACATAGAGAACAAACTGGTGTTTCCCAAGGGGGAGGGGGTTGGGGGAGGGATGGAGTGGGAGGTTGAGGTTAGCAGATGTAAGCTTCTATATATAGAATGGATAAGCAACAAGGTCCTACTGTACAGCACAGAGAACTATATTCAATATCCTATCATAAATAGAAAAAAATATTTAAGAAAAGGAAAAAAAAGTAGGAGCTGAAGTCATAGAAAGAGAGTTGCTATTCCCAGGAAAGGGAAGATATGACTGGGGGAAAAAGAGAGTGGTTTTGTCACTTAAGTAAAAAGTCTTTACTGTGCTATTTTAAAAAACTCTCCATGGGCACCTCTGTGTAAGTGGAAACCAATGAGCAAAATATCCTCTTACAGAGTTGAAAATGGTTTTAGGAGATTTGGAAAACATGAGAGTTTTCAGTCCTTTTATAGAGAATATACTTAAAGTACAGTTTTGTTCTGCCCCCAAGAGTCCTGGTTTGGTGGTCTGAAGTGGATCTGTTTCTCTGTTATAGTAGAGCCAACATTTTTGATGTTTTCGACAAACTGACTTTCCTTTCTGACCTGTTCCCTTTCCTGCTTGCAGATTGTGCTTGAGAACAGTAGCCGAGAAGATAAGCATGAATGTCCCTTTGGCCGCAGTAGTATAGAGCTGACCAAGATGCTGTGTGAGATCTTGAAAGTGGGCGAGCTGCGTAAGTACACATATTTCCCACAGGGTGTGAGGCTTGGCAGAGACCCAGCTTCCAAGGTAGTGCCCTGACCTACATGCAGGGTTCCCAAGACAATGACAGCTAAGCAGGAGCATCCCCGTGGACCAAACATTCTTTGGCTCAGGTTTCCACGGTATGTATTTTCATGTCTGCCCTGGGAATAAATGTTATTAAAATCTACAGGGAAAGACAAATATGCAGGTATTGTGACTGAATTTCAAATATTATAAAAATGAGTATATATTAAGAAATGAGTGTATATTACTCTGCTTAGGAAAAAGATCTATGGATTTCTTTTTAAAAATTCGAGTTTTTACACTACCAGTAGATCATTTCCTTTTCTTTTTTTTTTGAATTTTTTATTTATTTTTTTATATAGCAGATTCTTATTAGTCATCAATTTTATATACTTCAATGTATACATGTCAATCCCAATCTCCCAATTCTTCACACCACCACCCCCACCGCCCCACCACTTCCCCCCCTGGTGTCCATACGTTTGTTCTCTACATCTGTGTCTCAATTTCTGCCCTGCAAACCGGTTCATCTGTACCATTTTTCTAGGTTCCAGTATATGCATTAATATATGATATTTGTTTTTCTCTTTCTGACTTACTTCACTCTGTATGACAGGCTCTAGATCCATCCACGTCTCAACAAATGACCCAATATCGTTCCTTTTTATGGCTGAGTAATATTCCATTGTATACATGTACCACATCTTCTTTATCCATTCGTCTGTCGATGGGCATTTA
>NC_041218.1:41734037-41734971 GCF_002837175.3 Physeter macrocephalus
TTTCATGTGCTTCTTGGCCATCTGTGTGTCTTCTTTGGAAAAATGTCTATTTAGGTCTTCTGCCCATTTTTGGATTGGGTTGTTTGTTTTTTTATATGGAGCTGCATGAGCTGTTTATATATTTTGGAGAGTAATCCTTTGTCCGTTGATTCATTTGCAAATATATTCTGAGGGTTGTCTTTTCGTCTTGTTAATGGTTTCCTTTGCTGTGCAAAAGCTTTGAAGTCTCATTAGGTCCCATTTGTTTATTTTTGTTTTTATTTCCATTATTCTAGGAGGTGGATCAAAAAAGATCTTGCTGTGATTTATGTCAAAGAGTGTTCTTCCTATGTTTTCCTCTAACAGTTTTGTAGTGTCCAGTCTTATATTTAGGTCTTGAATCCATTTTGAGTTTATTTTTGTGTATAGTGTTAGGGAGTGTTCTAATTCATTCTTTTACATGTAGCTATCCAGTTTTCCCAGCACCACTTATTGAAGAGACTGTCTTTTCTCCATTGTATATCTTTGCCTCCTTTGTCATAGATTAGTTGACCATAGGTCCGTGGGTTTATCTCTGGGTTTTCTATCTTGTTCCATTAATCTATGTTTCTGTTTTTATGCCAGTACCATATTGTCTTGAATACTGTAGCTTTGTAGTATAGTCTGAAGTCATGGAGCCTGACTCCTCCAGCTCCGTTTTTTTCCCACAAGACTGCTTTGGCTATTCGGGGTCTTTTGTGTCTCCATACAAATTTTAAGATGATTTGATCTAGTTCCGTAAAAAATGCCATTGGTAATTTGATAGGGATTGCATTGAATCTGTAGATTGCTTTGGGTAGTATAGTCATTTTCACAATATTGATTCTTCCAATCCAAGAACATGGTATATCTCTCCATCTGTTGGTATCATCTTTAATTTCTTTCATCAGTGTCTTATAGTTTTCTGCATACAGGT
>NC_041218.1:41735747-41746132 GCF_002837175.3 Physeter macrocephalus
TTGGAAGATTTTTAATCACAGTTTCAATTTCATTACTTGTGATTGGTCTGTTCATATTTTCTATTTCTTACTGGTTCAGTCTTGGAAGGTATACCTTTCTAAGAATTTGTCCATTTCTTCCAGGTTGTCCGTTTTATTGTCATACAGTTGCTTGTAGTTGTGTCTTAGGATGCTTTGTATTTGTTTGTTCTTCTTTCTCTAGTTTCTTTAGGTGTAAGGTTAGATTGTTTGAGATTTTCTGTTTCTTGATGTAGGCTTGTATAGCTATAAACTTCCCTCGTAGAACTGCTTTTGCTGCATCCCATAGTTTTTGGATCGTCGTGCTTTTATTGTCATTTGTATTGTTCATCTCTGTTTGTTTGTTCTTTAAGTCTTCTAAGTCTTTGTTAAACATTTCTTGCATCTTCTCGATTTCTGCCTCCATTCTTTTTCCGAGGTCCTGCATCATCTTCACTATCAGCATTCTGAATTCTTTTTCTGGAAGGTTGCCTATCTCCACTTCATTTAGTTGTTTTTCTGGGGTTTTATCTTTTTCCTTCATCTGGTACATAGCCCTCTGCCTTTTCATCTTCTCTGTCTTTCTGTGAATGTGCTTTTTGTTCCACAGGCTGCAGGATTGTAGTTCTTCTTGCTTCTGCTGTTTGCCCTCTGGTGGATGATGCTATCTAAGATGCTTGTGCAAGTTTCCTGATGGGAGGGACTGGTGGTGGGTAAAGCTGACTGTTGCTCTGGTGAGCAGAGCTCAGTAAAACTTTAATCCGCTTGTCTGCTGATAGTTGGGGCTGGGTACCCTCCCTGTTGGTTGTTTGGCCTTAGGCAATCCAACACTGGAGCCTACCTGGGCTCTTTGGTGGGGCTAGTGGCTGACTCTGGGAGGCCTCACGCCAAGGAGTACTTCCCAGAACTTCTGCTGCCTGTGTCCTGTCCTCACAGTGAGCCACAGCCACCACCCACCTCTGCCCGAGGCCTTCCAACACTAGCAGGTAGGTCGGGATCAGTCTCCCCTGGGGTCACTGCTCCTTCCCCTGGGTCCTGATGTGCACACTACTTTGTATGTGCCCTCCAAGAGTGGAGTCTCTGTTTCCTCCAGTCCTGTCGAAGTCCTGCAATCAAATCCTGCTAGCCTTCAAAGTCTGATTCTCTAGGAATTCCTCCTCCCGTTGCCAGAACCCCAGGTTGGGAAGCCTGACATGGGGCTCAGAACCTTCACTCCAGTGGGTGGACTCCTGTGGTATAAGTGTTCTCCAGTCTGTGAGTCACCCACCCAGCAGTTATGGGATTTGATTTTACTGTGACTGCACCCCTCCTACTGTCTCATTGTGGCTTCTCGTTTGTCTTTGGATGTGGGGTATCTTTTTTGGTGAGTTCCAGTGTCTTCCTGTCGATGATTGTCCAGCAGCTAGTTGTGATTCTGGTGTTCTCGCAAGAGGGAGTGAGAGCACATCTTTCTACTCTGCCATCTTGGTTCCGATAAAGCTGAATCTTTTTTTTTTTTGAAACATCTTTTTTGTGTAAAGAAAAATTGGATACCTTAATGAAATCCTCTTGCTTCCACTATTTTACTTGTTTAGAATGCTTTCTCTTTGAAAGAAGGAATTATTGAAGAAATGGGTAGATGATCATGAAAAATGTGGTCAGAGATATGCTTATTGCTCTTTTTCTTCTTTATATTACAAAATTTAGGAGAGGATACCTAGAAATAGAGAGCATGTTGATTTTCTTGCCTTTTGCTCACTGGCATAATTTTGCTTTAACTTGTTAAGGCAAATAAGATTTAACCTCGCCTGCAATCATTGTCAGCATTGGGTCTTCCTATAGTGGGTAAATTCTATTCCCTCCACCAGCTATAGAGCTGACACACAGATAAATATTTCCTTGTAGACTTAATAACATGGGCACCTGAGAAGGCTGTTTATACCAGAGAAATGTCGAGTGTTTGCTATTATTGTGAAAGCGTAAACATTTAGTCACTTGCTTGAGAGCTTAAAATAATGGTCTGAAATGATTAATGGGAAAGAATCTAAAGATTAAATTGGAAAGGTGGTTATGTTTTATTTACAGTGTAGAACTGACTACACACACTGCTAAGGTAAATTTAAAAATTTAAAACTTAATAAGGACAAAGTTGAGAGTTTGAGCTGTTTGACCAAGATGTTATCATCCTCCCATGTAGGGGGGTGGGGGAAAGAAGTTGAAGTGGACTTGGAACTGCCATGGAAGTTTGTTACTAGTGAGCCCAAATTAGGGCATTTTTGCATTAAGAGTAGCAGCCTGACCTGAGAGATTTCTGATCTCGGGTTCACTTATCACCAATGTTAACATTTCAGTTTATCTGGGTGCTTGAAGTGAGTTATTCTTCCTACTCCTCATTCGACTAATTTGTGGAGATTTATGTCCTCTATGTAGGTTACTGTGTATTCCACTGAAGGATTAAAGTCCTGAATCAAACAAATTCTCCTGAATTCCTCAGTCTGATAGCCATGTCTATTTTGCATTCATTTCAATTTGATGGGGGAAACTGTAGAAAGTCACTTACTTAAAAGCACTGCAAGACCATCCAAGATTTTGAGAAACTGGAGAAGAAGCAGAGTCATGCTCTGCTTGGCTGGTACTTCTTGTGTCCAGGTTATTGCCCTGCAATGTCCTTTTCTTGCCCTACTTTCATTTTCATCTTCCCCAATGGCCTGCTTTGGCTATTAGCTCTCATCTTGATGGCAGTAGAAGGTATACTCTTGTGTGCTTTGACTGCCATACCCAGCTTTCTGCTCTTCTCCTTTGCCTAACGGACATGTTAAAAGTTAGCACAGAACAGAGATATGGTGAACTAGAAGGAGAATACTGGGGGCAAGGGGCAGCTTGGTTCCATCTCTGCCACTTATGACTTTTGTGTCCTTGGGTAATGTACTCATAAATTTCACTGTGCACTTATATTCCTACATTTCCCCAGAAATAGATTGGTAGGATTTGAGGTGATGATTTGAGTAGTTTCATTCATTTTGTCTCTATCACAAGTAACGTTGGTGGCTGAAATTGCAGCGGTAGGCATGAGAGGAGTATCCTGGGAACAGACAGTATTCAACCTAGGGAAACTAACTTGGACAAGATAGCCAAATTTCAGGCTGTGTGTGGGCAAGGTAAATGTGGATCTGACCTGGACTCTCCTGCTTGTCAATGGGGCCCCATCTGGTGGGCAGATGGGAACCTTGGTGGCAGGAGCCTGAGCAGACAGTGCTGCTCAGGTGGACGTCACTCTGTGCTTTGGGGGAGAGAACTGGTACAGAGTAGGGGCTGACCTCTAGCTGGTGTAGAGCAGCCTTCCCAGACTTTTGAAGACCTGGTAGTCAAGCCAGGAGCCAGGATAGAATCCCATTCGTATGGGCTGAGGTAACCGAGTGGGGATGAAAGCAAATACCTTTGGGATCTCTGGAGGTGCCCCAGATGCTGTTCTTGCACTATATATTATTCCAGAAGGTGAGAACCTTCTGTTGCAGAGAAGGATTTCAGCATTCTGCTACAGTTTGCTTAGCACCTGGTCAGGTCTGGTCTCGCAGTGAGGTTGGGCTTGGACAGCTGGGACCTGACATACTCATGGCAGGCTTCCTTCATCTAAGATGACAAATGCATTTATTCATTTGTTTAATAAAAATCTACAGATTACTTACAATGTACCAGGGACTATACTGGACACTGCAGGTGCAAAGGTGAACCAGATACAGTCTCTGTCCCCCAGAGTCAGTCTTCCATTTGGGAAAGTGTAAGAATGAGGTGGGACTGATATTTTTTCCTATTGGTTACAAATATGTGTATAAATATTATATATATATATATATATATTTATATATTATCTATCTATCTACCCATTATCTGTTCTAAAGCATATTTTTTCCAATATTTTGATAGTTTGAGATTTCAGGTTGACCTGTGTTCACCCTCTACTGACTGCAGAGGCCATTCTTGACATTTTGCAAGGCCTACCAAAGACTCCCACATTTCTGAAATCTACAGATTCAGAAATGCCCAAATTAATTGTTTTCTGCTCATAAAATATTAAAGGATTGCTACATTCTGATTGAGTGCTAGACATCAAATGAATAAAACACCCTGTAGTAAGAGGAAAATTGCTTTTTAATGGATTGACTTTTGTTCATTGCCATATTAAATAAGTTACTAAGAGGAAAAGTAAATCTGAGCGAACCCTTATGTTGGGAGAGATATCTATTTTTCTTCTGAGGAAAATTAGGTTCACACACAGATCTATCTTCCTTTGGTTTGTGTGTGTTTGCTTTTCTCAATTCCTAAATTCATGGTTTTTCTCAGATTCATGTTAATAATTGACCTGGAAGATCATGGTCACATTACATCTGTAAGGAAGTACTGAGACCAAAGAAGTATCCAACTAAAATTCTGATTTTTCTACAAAAGTGGAAAGATTCAATTTTCTAGAAATGTTTTGTCTTTTGATTTAACTTAAGCTCTTTTGAGGAAACCCACTTCTGAAATACCAATTATATTTTGGTGTCTAAAGCAAACATATAATGTTCAGTTAAATTACTAATACCAAATATTTATGCACAGATTTTTTCTTTTTAGATTACTTTTTTAAAAGTGCTATTTTTCTGCATCCCAATTATTGGCATTGTAAGATGCAGATGTTTAATAGTGTGGCCTAAAAAACAATGCCTACTTATATACTCAGAGCACTTTATCAAGGTTATTTAATTGAAGTCTGTAACACCCCCAGGAGTTAATCAAGATCAATAGCATCTATGTTTATTTTTTTTATTATTTTTATTTTTTTTGCAGTACGAGGGCCTCTCACCGCTGTGGCCTCTCCCGTTGCGGAGCACAGGCTCCGGACGCGCAGGCTCAGTGGCCATGGCTCACGGGCCCAGCCGCTCCGCGGCATGTGGGATCCTCCCGGACCGGGGCACGAACCCGTGTCCCCTGCATCGGCAGGCGGGCTCTCAATCACTGCGACACCAGGGAAGCCCTATGTTTATTAATGAAGAGAAGACTTGTCCTTGCTGCATATTGTCTAGGGTCATTGAGCTCAAATTGGTGTTCAGGTTGCCCAAAGAAGGGTGCAGAAAGAGGCATGAAAAATGTTTGCATTTTGGCATCTGAATGACCCATTTGAATCACAGCTCAGCTGTTAATCGGCCGCCTTGGGCATGCTTCTTCTCTGTTTTGAGTTTCTGGTTCCTTATCCATAAAATAAAGATAATAGCTGCTGCACATATTTGCTGAGAGGGTTAAATGAGATAATGGATGTTGCTTTAGTTGGAAGAGGGATAGTTTTTTGGCAAGTGGTAGGATCTTACTTTCTAGAAAGAAACTGCAGGTTAAGCGAGGGAGGGAGAGTGCCCTGGTTTAAGTGACAGCTGGAACCAGGACCTGGAACAGCGTCCCTTGTTTCTTCACTCTCTACATTATGACTAAATTTTTTCTTTTAACCTGCTTTCTTCATGAGGCTCGTTTGAGAGCCAGGCACTTGTGTTCTCTTAGTTTCAATTTTTAAAATCACAAAGAAGAATACTGTTGACCTGGATGTAGTCGCATATCCCCATGGCCTGGGTTGTAGAAGTGTAAGCCCCACTTAGAAGAACAAGATTAAGTAGAGGAGCAAGTTTTCAAAAGAAGAGGTATGCTTGTGAGTATGGGGTGGGTGAGGGTCGGGGGAAGCAGGAAGTGGTTTCCTTACCAAAGAAGGGAGGCGTAACACAGATAAATCGATAGACTTGTTACAGCTATGAAGTCCTCATGAAGAAACCCTGCTCCTAACAGGAGCTAAAAATGTTACTGTTGTTTTTGTTATTGTAGTACTGTCTCCAAAGAGATAATAAATCATTGAGGGAGGTAATAAAAACTTGATTTCTGATATAAATAAATTAATTACTTATCTTTTGAGTATGTAACACCTCATTCAGTTACATTCCAGTTATAGTCAGAACTAGGATATTTCTTTTTGTCTCTCATTCATTCATTCAATAAGTAGGACTCCTCCTCTATGAGTCAGGATCTAATCCCTGATGACTAGGACTTAGAACACACACTCCATCCTCAGGCAGTTCACATGCTGACTGGAGGGTCTTTCACATAAACAAATAATTATAAAACATCTTACTATTTGTAAGTTACATTTAAATTATGTTACTGTCACTAGGAGGCAGTGTTCAGGTTTTTTTGTTCATGGGGAGCCAGGCGGGCTGAGGAAGCGATGTGACATGTTCCAAGAAGAGATATTTGAGTGTGTGGAGTCACAAAGATGAAGAGAATAACAACCAGGCAGGCCCGTGTGTGTGTATGGTGGGTAGCAGCTGGTGAAAATTCTGGGCAGGGAGAACTGTAGGTGAAAGTAACCCAGAGGTTCAGAGAATTCTACAGTCCACCCTTCATATCTCAGTGTTCTGTGTCTTCGGATTCAGCCAGTCCTGGAACCAATCCCCTGCAGATACTGAGGGATGGTACTTCAGTGTGGCTAAAGCAGAAGGCTTGAGGGAACAGGCAAATGGAGGAGATGCTGGAAGAAGAGGCAGGAGTCAAGATAGAAGGATTTGCGGTGCAGAGGAGTTTGGATTTCACCAGGCAGTGGGAACCAATAGAAGAATTTTAATGACAAAAAGGAATGTTCCAGTCCTGGGCATAAAATTCTAAAATTGGATTACATTTTCTGGGTGTGACAAGAACTTGCAAGTATGATAATGTGCAGTACCAGGACCAGGGACAAGCTTACCTTACTCTAGCCCTGACCTAATAATAATCAGCTTGGGAGTCCGTTAGGAGGCTTTCAGCTTCAAGTAATCAAAAATCCCAACTCAAAATGGCCTATGTAAGAAGAACATTTATTGAGTGTCACAGTTTCACAGTTGAGTAGGTCCTGGGGTTATCTGTTCAGTGATGTCACCAAGGACCCAAGTTCTTTCCATCTTTTGGTTCTGCCATTCTTAGTGTACCAAATTTGTCCTCATGCTGGTAACAAAATGGCAGCTACCATCACAAGGTCCAGGTGAACAAGAGGCTTTCTCTTCTAGTGAGTCTCTTTTAGGTGTGTGAAAATGTTTCCAAAAGCCCTTCAGACGAAGTAGGGCGCATTAGGGTGGTATGGCCGGAGACCCAAAAGCCCTTCAGCAAACTTTCTCTCGTTATCACTGACTAACACTATGGCCTGTGCCTGTGCCTAACTCAGTCATTGAGAGGGGACTGGAACCTTCTGAGGGTCAAACCAGTCATTAGCTTCTCCCAAGATCGAAACCAGCCTTCCTTGAGTGGCCATAGGATGGTAGGTAGCTGAAGAAAATTGGGGTTCTGTTAAGATAAGGAAAAACTACTTGAAACCCTTAATTCTGTCCCTTTACCCAGAAGAGTATTTTCTGCAGTTTCCTTACTGCTGCAAAAAACCATAAGAAATTGAAGTCAGATTACAGCCCTCTGTCATTTTGCTTTTATTGGGAGTTGGGGAAATGCACTGTATTTTTTTAAGTAGCAGTATCAAAGGTTGCAGAAAAATGGAAATTGAAGTTTGATTATAACGTATTTCATTTTTCATCACTACGCTACTAGGGCTCCACTACCTTACTTTCCTTTTAACAAATGGATATTTCCACGTCCTCAATTATGCTTTTGTGTGTGGGTTATTCTCAGGTGTGTTCTGAAGGGCAGAATGGACATACGTTTGTGATTGAAGCCTTCATATTTCTCTGAAACAGTTTTGCCAACTTCACCTGTATGACCATACATAATTAGATTAAAATTTAATAACTACTTATCTTTAAAAAAACAAGAATGAAATCTATATCACACACTATGAAAATGTTCGGCATTTCCTTACTTTGTCTTTCAGTGGAAATATTTATTATAACACGCCAGTGGTGCTGAGTGAAAGCACCTTGTATAATTCATCACCCAGACACCTCTGCTTTAGCAAGTAAAAATAACACAGATGAGCAATCTGAAGGACTCTTTGGAGTACACAGCAATTAGAATAGACACTTAACTCTGGGACATTGATGTTTTCATACTTTGAGAAGTACCATCCATCACTTTCATTCTTAGAACATCCTGGCTAAAGAAAACTCAAGAAAATTAGCTTTTAACAATTAAACCTCTTAAGGACATTTTTTCCTCCTAATACTAGCTTGTACCTGTGCTCCATGGAAAGTTGAAGCCTCTCAGATCTTGACTTTTTTTTTTTTAATAGATCTTTATTGGCGTATAATTGCTTCACAATACTGTGTTAGCTTCTGTTGTACAATGAAGTGAATCAGCCATATGCATACATATATCCCCATATCCCCTCCCTCTTGCATCTCCCTCCTACCCTCCCTATCCCACCTCTCTAGGTCATAGCAAAGCAAATATCCCTGTGCTATGCTGCTGCTTCCCACTAGCTAACTATTTTACATTCGGTAGTGTATATATGTCGATGCTACTCTCACTTCGCCCCCTTCCCCCTCCTCCCCCCCAATCCCCCGTGTGTCCTCAAGTCCATTCTCTATGTCTACATCTTTATTCCTGCCCTGCCACTAGGTTCATCAGTACCTTTTTTTTTTTAGATTCCATATATATGTGCTATCATACAGTATTTGTTCTTCTCTTCTGACTTACTTCACTCTGTATGACAGACTCTAGGTCCATCCCCCTCACTACAAATAACTCAGTTTTGTTTCTTTCTGAGTAATATTCCATTGTATATATGTGCCACATCTGCTTTATCCATTCATGTGTCAGTGGACATTTAGGCTAGGACATTTAGGCCACACACACACACACACACACACTCACACCCCCACACACACATTTAGTTATCCATGTCCTGGCTATTGTAAATAGTGCTGCAGTGAACACTGTGTTACATGTCTCTTTTTGAATTATGGCTTTCTCACGGTATATGTCCAGTAGTGGAATTGCTGGGTCATATGGTAGTTTTATTTTTAGTTTTTTAAGGAACCTCCATACTGTTCTCCATAGTGGTTGCATCAATTTACATTCCCACCAACAGTGCAGGAGGGTTCCTTTTTCACCACACCCTTTCCAACATTTATTGTTTCCAGATTTTCCATTGTATATATGTGCCACATCTGCTTTATCCATTCATCTGTCAGTGGACATTTAGGCTAGGACATTTAGGCCACACACACACACACACTCACACACCCCCACACACACATTTAGTTATCCATGTCCTGGCTATTGTAAATAGTGCTGCAGTGAACACTGTGTTACATGTCTCTTTTTGAATTATGGCTTTCTCACGGTATATGTCCAGTAGTGGAATTGCTGGGTCATATGGTAGTTTTATTTTTAGTTTTTTAAGGAACCTCCATACTGTTTGATAATGGCCATTCTGACCGGTGTGAGATGATACCTCATTGTAGTTTTGATTTGCATTCTCTAATAATTAGTGATGTTGAACATCTTTTCACGTGCCTCTTGGCCATCTGTATGTCTCCTCTGGTGAAATGACTATTTAGGTCTTCCACCCATTTTTTAACTGAATTGTTTGTTTTTTTGATATTGAGCTCCATGAGCTGTTTGTATATTTTGGAGGTTAATCCTTTGTCCGTTGATTTGTTTGCAAATATTTTCTCCCATTCGGAGGGTTGTCATTTCGTCTTGTTTATGGTTTCCTTTGCTGTGCAAAAGCTTTTAAGTTTCATTAAGTCCCATTTGTTTATTTTTGTTTTTATTACCATTTCTCTAGGAGGTGGGTCAAAAAGGATCTTGCTGTGATTTATGTTATAGAGTGTTCTGCCTATGTTTTCCTCTAAGAGTTTTATAGTGTCTGGCCTTACATTTAGGTCTTTAATCCATTTTGAGTTTATTTTTGTGTATGGTGTTAGAGCATGTTCTAATTTCATTCTTTTACATGTAGCTGTCCAGATTTCCGAGCACTACTTATTGAAGAGACTGTCTTTTCTCCATTGTATGTTCTTGCCTCCTTTGTCATAAATTAGGTGACCGTGTGTGTGGGTTTATCTCTGGCCTTTCTATCCTGTACCAATGATCTATATTTCTGATTTTCTGCCTGTACCATACTGTCTTGATTACTGTAGCTTTGAAGTATAGTTTGAAGTCGGGGAGCCTGATGCCTCCAGCTCCATTTTTCTTTCTCAAGATTGCTTTGGCTATTCGGGGTCTTTTTTGTTTCCATACAAATAGTAAAATTTTTTGTTCTAATTAAGTGAAGAATGCCATTGGTAGTTTGATAGGGATTGCATTGGATCTGTAGATTGCTTTGGGTAGTATAGTCATTTTCACAATATTGATTCTTCCAATCCAAGAACATGGTGTATCTCTCCATCTGTTTGTGTCATCTTTAATTTCTTTCATCAGTGTCTTATACTTTTCTGCATACAGGTCTTTTGTCTCCCTAGGTAGGTTTATTC
>NC_041218.1:41746416-41747181 GCF_002837175.3 Physeter macrocephalus
TCTTGTTCCTGATCTTAGTGGAAATCCTTTCAGTTTTTCACCATTGAGTATGTTGTTTGCTGTGGGTTGGTCATATATGGCCTTTATTCTGTTGTGGTCGTTTCCTTCTATGCCCATTTTCTGGAGAGTTTTTATCATAAACGGGTGTTGAATTTTGTGAAAAGCTTTTTCTGCATCTATTCAGATGATTATATGGTTTTTATTCCTCAATTTGTTGATATGGTGTATCACATTGATTGATTTGAGTATATTGAAGAATTCTTATATCACTGGGATAAATCCCACGTGATCATGGTGTATGATCCTTTTAGTATGTTGTTGGATTCTGTTTGCTAGTATTTTGTTCAGGATATTTGCATCTTTGTTCATCAGTGATATTGATCTATAATTTTCTTTTTTTGTGTGATATCTTTTTCTGGTTTTGGTATCAGGGTGATGGTGGCTTCATGGAATGAATTTGGGAGTGTTCCTCCCTCTGCAATTTTTTGGAAGAGTTCAAGAAGGATTGGTGTTAGTTCTTCTCTAAATGTTTGATAGAATTCACCTGTGAAGCCATCTGGTCCTGGACTTTGTTTGTTGGAAGAGTTTAAATTACAGTTTCAATTTCATTACTTGTGATAGGTCTGTTTATATTTTCTATTTCTTCCTCGTTCAGTCTTGGAAAATTGTACCTTTCCAAGAATTTGTCCATTTCTTCATGGTTGTCCACTTTATTGGCATATAGTTGTTTGTAGTAGTCTCTTATAATCCTTTGTATTTTTGCGG
>NC_041218.1:41748392-41771161 GCF_002837175.3 Physeter macrocephalus
TCATTACTTGTGATAGGTCTGTTTATATTTTCTATTTCTTCCTCGTTCAGTCTTGGAAAATTGTACCTTTCCAAGAATTTGTCCATTTCTTCATGGTTGTCCACTTTATTGGCATATAGTTGTTTGTAGTAGTCTCTTATAATCCTTTGTATTTTTGCGGTGTCAGTTGTGATTTCTTCTTTTTCATTTCTAATTTTATTGATTTGCATCCTCCTCCCATTTGTAACATGGGAAAATTATCATTATCCTCCTTCTCCTCCTCCTCAACTGAGAATTGTTTTGTTGTTAAGTTGTTTTGTTAACTGTCAAACGCTCTCTACTTGAAGGAAGTAGTATTATCTCAAATATGCACAGATTCAGAGACCCTGACATGTATCCCAACCAATATAGCAGAGCCAACTCTTTCTGTGCATTTAGGGGCCGTTGTAAGAATCTCAAGTTCTGTGGTGGTTTGTTGGTGATTCTGAAGCAGTGCTTGTAGAGCCTTCTGAATCACAGTGTGACATTTGTCTCCATCAGAAATGACTGCTGAGACAAATTACACAAACTTGGCAGTTTAAAAGGGTGTATCAAGCATATCTCAGTTATTAATGGATGAAAATAATTTATATTTACCATAGCCTTTTTTAAGACTTGCTCCTTTTTACGTTATTTCTGGAAAGATATATAGCTGGAAACAATCAGTATCCATTCCTGTTATTTCTTAGGTTATAGATTGAGCGGGGAGACTGTTACATTTGCCCAGTGTCATGATGAAGAGAGATGCAGACATGTTGAAAGAACACAGTCGCCTGTTGTCTTCTTCTGCCTTTTGTAGAAATACTTTTCCTCCAGTTTCATCTTAAACATCCCATTTGGGTGACAGGTCTGATTCCTCCCCTGACCCCAACAGTAGGAGGGCATCACATCCTCCTCTAAACCCCTGTAGCACTTTATCTGTGTCTCTTCTGTTGTACTTCCTACTGCATAAAGAGGTTTGTTTTTTTTTTTCCTTTAATTTGTGGCCCTGTTTCCCCTACAAGTTGAGGTGGTTTATAGAAAAGCATAAATATAATTTAAAAATAAATAAATGGTGAAAACAAAGTCAATTAAAAAAATAAAACTGAAAAAATGGATTATGAAGGTTTGCAAAGTATGTTATAAAGACCTTTGTATTAACTAGCAATGGACCTTGAATTTAGCTCAAAGGTTTGTTTGTGCCAAGGAAGCAAAAGAAGTTCAGTAAAAGAAAACAGATCACTGCCCATCTCACTTGAATAAACCCTATATGAAAACTGAAATGCTAATTTCAATTAATCCAAAATAGTATTTGATAGCATTTATTACCATTTGTTAAAGATGGAATAGGATATATTCTTAACATCATTTTTTAAACTACTATAAAGCAACAAGCCAACATGATACTTAAAATGGTAAAAACAAAACAGCTTTGCCATTAAAAACTGGAACTAGAGTAGGATGCAAAGGATGCTGATATTCACTAGACAGCACATTGATAGAACAGAGGTACAGCACATTGATAGAAAGAAAGTATTTTAAATTAGAGACAATAAAACTTTCTAGAAATCCCTGAAGAAACAAAGGAAAAGCTGTTAGGATGAATGTAATTTAGAAGAGTAGCTATATAGTGAGTAAACAAAACTTAGTAGCATTTCTGTATGTCAGCAGTAATTAGTTAATTATAAAATGGATAAAAAGAGTTTTTCTAGCAGTGACAATAAAAATGTAAACTGCTTTTGGAATAATCCTAATGGAAAACATCCTGGACTAATGTGAAGAAAACTGTAAGACTTTATTAAGACATGCAGCACAAGTTTCAAATAAATAAACAAGCAAATGTTTTATTCCTGGGAGGAAAACATTAATATTTTGATCAAGATCTAAGTTCCCCAAACAATGTGCAGGCTCATATCTCGTTCCAAAATACCAATGGGATCTAGGATGGAAACTTCACAGAATGATGGTAGAGTTCATTTGGAAGAATAAGGACGTGAAAATTGGGAAGGAGAACTGATAAAGAAGAGCAATGAAAAATGAGTGGAAATAAAAGTATATTTCGTTTTTAAAGACATTTTTTTGTGGAAAAGTCCAAAGAATTCATTCATATATACCTTTCACTCTGGTTCACCTACTGTTGTGTTAACATTTTGCCATAATTGCTTTACCATTCTCTCTCTCTACACATACACACATTCACAATAGGGGGTATGTGAAAAATATGAAAAAAATATGTTTTATGGCAGAAAAAGATTTTAATATAATTTGAAGAAAAAAAAAAATCAAAATAAATAAATAAATAATGATTTTAAGTTGGATCCAGCTCTGGCCTTTTGACTCTTAGAGAGAGCAAAATGTGCTAGGAGCCCTGCCTAGCAAGAGGGTTCCTAGGATGGCTGTGGGAGGAAGGTTAGGGTGTCACTGGACAAGGCATCATTGTGGAAGCAGTGGTAGGAGCCTAGCTCAGAACGTTTGCTCACCTCGCCGCTGGAGGTCTGAGAGAGGCTCACTGCTACTCGTCACCTCCTCCGTGCAGGTCAGGGGTATATATGACGAAAGTTTCATCACCTCCCCTCTGTTCTTCTACAACACTGGAGATGTGGCTTACCTAAAATCCAGTGGTTATAGATATGAAAAACCATGGATTTCAGGACATCCAGCTTCTTATATAGGCAGAAACATCATTTTTTTAAAAGCCCATAAAAGTAAAGTGATCCCAGTAGATGAAGCAGGCTGTCTTCACTCCTCATCTGGGAAGTCCGTCTAGTATTAGTTACTAGTCTCATTCCAAAAATGTGAAGGGTGAAAACCATCTTCCCCTAGTTCTGCAGATGTCTGTCTCTTCCAAACCCCAGGCTTGGACCCACAGGCTACTTTTCTCCTGAGCATTAATCACACTTCCTAGCACTTATTGTAGGATTGTGTCGCAGCAGGTTTTGAGCTAAAAGGACCTAGGATGTTGTAAAAGTAGAATATTAATTTGGGAGGGGTGAAATTAGAGGCATGAAATTAGAGGGAAAGTATAAGCAGAATTCTGGAAGATTCAAATAGATGGTAAGCGGAATAAAATAGATTAGAAAAAGAAAGGAATTAAAACAACAGAATCAGGATGCCATACTGCACTGAAATGGTGATGAAATGCTAAATAATAAGGTTTTTAAAACCAAAATGTACATGAGCAAAACAAAAACAAACAAAAACCCAGGAGCATACCCACAGCTTCAGTCTTTAACATAATTCCTACAGTGTTGGATTGACCCCCAGGGAGTCCCCATTGGTTGGGAGAGCAGCAAAGGACAGAAAGCTCTAGGATGCCTTTTAAAACATCTCATCCTTAACCTGAGGCCTTTGAATGGAGAGTTTTTCCTGGTTGCTGCAGTAGATTAGGAGATAGATGCCAGTGGAATCTCCCAACCCTGGGCACTTGAACTTCAATCAAAAACCACTGTTGACTTAAAGATGAGTGGAAAGAATTTATTTAAAAAAACAAGACCACTACCATGTATTAGATACTTTCTATTTGGCAGGGAATTCTATAAGGTCAATACTCTATTAACCCTTAAGTATCTCTATTTACAAATGAAGGACCTGGGACTCCGGGAGAGGTTAAGTAGACTGAGGTCACAAAACATTAGATGCAGTTAACTATTATGGGATACTGCTGTGCTGTTTACTTATAACTACTGTGCAAAACTATCAACCACTGCTTTCATTTTTAAAAGAATATCCTCTCTTCCTTACAGGCTGTAAGCACTTCGAGAACTAGACTCAGAGTGAATTCATGTTCCATCCTAGCCTCTGGTCTGGTGCTTTACACAAATCTGCATTTAATAAGTATTTACTGCATGAAAAGAGTAGCTTTCTATTTGCTTCAGGGTCAGTTCCAAAAATATTTTTCAGACATCACTAAATTTTTTATGAACAAACACTGTGTTTTACCCCAAAACCTCTCAAACAGCATCCCTTGTTCTTCTAAAGTAAGTGAGAACGAGTTATGCAAAAGGGCTCCTCTTCGTCCCTCCTCCTTCTCGGGGTAATTTGATGAGAGGGCCTCCTGGGTCCAAATTTGAATTAGAAAATATCAGCACTACAGTATGTTCCCCAAAGAGGAAAAACTTATCTATTTTCAATCTTATGTTTCAGAACACACAGCTGTGTGACTTCCTAATTTATTATATTCCCCATCTGCCTCCAGACAGTTCTCAGCTTGCTTCTTCTTTTCTACCCATCCCCTTGCTATGGGAAACGGGGCAGACTTTAACCAGTCCAGAGCTTGGACTCTAGTGAGAGGCCAGTAAACGGCTCCTCCCAAGACGCCTCCTGCCCAAGCAGGTGCATCCAGCCACTAGGACCCTAAGGGAGCCAGGCTCCATGGAATGGCAGCTGTAGGTTAGGGAGCCAAGCTGCTAGCTCCTTGAAGGTCAGTGCCAGCTGCCTGCGTGTCTCTCTGGAGTGTGGCCGTTTCCTCTCTCCTGAGAGCAGGACAGAGCTTTGGGTCCCAGCAATCAAGCCCAATGTGGCTTCCCTTAATTGGGCTTTCCAAGGGTTTTGGCCACAAGAACAGACTGCAGCTGTGGCCTGAGCGTCTTTAGAAATGTGAATCATTTTTTTTTTCTCCTAAAGAAGCTATTTTGAGCTTTATAATTGCATATTTCCATGTTGTTTTTTCATAGAGTGAGTAAGGAGAATGAATTGCATTTTTTAATAGAAATCTGCTGCTTTCTTTGCTCTTCTGGCTTGTATAATCCAGGCCAGTGATTCCTGAACCTGGCCATGCATCAGATTCACTTGGGGGAACTTCTGTGAAATGTAAATCCCTGCAGTGGAATCCAGAAATCAGCGTGTTTTATAAACTCTCCAGCGCATTCCTAGGCAGCCAGACCGGTCTCTCCTAGGTCTGGGAATTTCTTTTGAATCCCCTCTGCCTCCCCCGTGCTAATTTGGGTCATGGTTACACAGTTATCTTTATGGGGTGGTAAGAGCTCTAGATTGGCACTGAAAGACCTGGAATCTAGTTCTAGATCCACTACTGACCAGCTCTAGATAAATCTCGTCTCCTATGTCCTCAGTTTCCTCTGGTGAAAACACTGCTGTTGCCCAGGTGGCTGCCAGGTCCAAAACTGCTGTGTTAAGCAGAGTCCTTTTTATCAACCCAATAAGGTGACCCTAACCACTGCATTAGTTAATTAGAACTTTGCCATCATCAGTTCTCGAGTGCCATGTATATAACCTAGATTGGCTAGTGGATTCTGTGCCAGAGAATTAAAGAGATGCCCAAAGACCTTGTGAGGAGGGGCTGCTAGTGATAAGGCAACCTCCCAGCATAGACCGGAAGACTTGCAGATACGACTACTGTCTCCTTTTGAAAAGATACTTTTGTTAAATATGCTTTTCCCTCTCTGAATGTTTTCCTCCTTTGAAGTATCAACTTTATTGCCAGCAAAGTGTCCTTTGAGAAGAATTAAGCCTTAATTTTGCCAGAAAAGATAAAGGAAATGGCAAGAAAACATTCCTCTCACTTCATTCTTCCCTGCCTAGCTGATTTCACCGTGTCTTTTCCCACCTTGTCATCCTCTCAGCTGGGTTTGGTGGCTTTTGCCTCACGCCATGATGTGGTGGGGCTGTCGGGGGCTGGAGCAGCTGCCTCACCCGTCTTTACTTGGAAACAGGAGTGTTTAAATAATCCTGAAACTTGGAAGAAGACACAAGCCTAAATCCAAATGCTACCTAACATTTCTGCAAGTCATATCTATCCCCACTCCAAGAAGCACAGCTCTAATGGTTCTATGGCTTTTATTAGCTGTTTAATTGTTTGAGGAATTGCTTAGCACTGGAGAGCCCGTGGAATCCTACCAAAGTGCACAGACCATCCCAACGTGGCCAGGTTAGAACTAATCCTGCTGTTCTTCTGTGTCATTAATGTCATCAGAGGAAACCTCAAAGTTAAAGCCTCACGGAGTTGACTGTTTTGATCATTTAAAGAATTTTTGTTTTGGATTAGGAGTTTACCTTAATGCATATACTTTAACAAATTTTCCTTACAAAAATGAGCTAATGTTATATTACAAAAAAAAAAAAGATTACTTTGTAATCTGATACTTTTGTCTTAAGGTGTTACAGACCTCTTTCCTTTTAGTAAATGTATTCATTTGCAGTTTATGCAAGCTTTTAACAGTTGAATAGTATTCCATTTCATATGTATGGGCATCTTGTGGATATAGATATAAATAGTATCCTATTTTCTGAAAGTGTGGGTCTCTTATTGGCGGATATTTACATTGTTTACAAATTTTTGTTTTTATAAAGGGCATCAGGATGAACATTTGCTCAGTAAATACACTTAGAGTCTTAGCACTGGGGCTGTGGCAGTAAAATAAAACAGAATACTATCCCTTCTCTTAAGTAGCATATATTTTACTTGGAGAAAAACAAACAGTAAGCAAATGGAGAAGTATGTCACATGGTAAAAAATGCAACAGAGACAGATCAGACAGAAAAGGGAGGATGCATGACATTGCCTCAATGAGATGATGACAATGATCAAAAATATGAAGGAAGTGGGGGGGTGGACCAACATAGTATCTGGTCAAGAGCTTTCTTGAAAGAGGGAATAGCAGTGCAAAGGCCCTGAGACAGGAGTATACAACATTGGAAAAGAAGTGTAAGGAGACCAGTGTGGCAGGAGCAGAGAGAACCTGGGGGAAAGTAGCAGGAGATAAAGGGGGTTGGAGGAAGGAGAGATTCTGCAGACCCTTGTAGGCCACTGTAACAAATTTGGCTTTTACTCTGAGTGAAAAGAGAAGCCATGGGATGGACTGAGTATGCATGTGACATTATAGGACTTACAATTTGAAAGAATGGTTTGGTTTATTTATTGAGATTAGACTATAGGGGAGGGCAAGTTAATGGACCCTACTACAATGAGCAAGCTGAGAGATAATGGTGTCTTGAACCAGAGTGTTAGCAGTGGAGATACTGAAAAGCAGTTGGGTTCCAGGAAACAAAAAGAGGAGTCAAGGATGGACAACTAGAAGCAGGAAATTGTCATTGAGATTGATGTAGGGCATAGAAGATCACCAGTTCTGTTTTGGTCATGTTCATGTTGAGATGCCTTTTAGACATCCCAATGTTGACTTTGGATGTTGACTTTGTAGTTGAATGTGTGTCTAGAGTTCAGGGGATGGTTCTGAGCTGGAGACTTAACTTTGGGCGTCATCAGCATATAGATACTATTTAAAGTTATGAGATTGGATGAGAACAGTGAAGAGGCTCCAGGACTGAGCCCTGAGCACCCCAAAGTTGAAGGTTGAGGAGAAGAGGAAGACCTAGGAGCAGAATCATGGGGATGTAGGAAGAGAACCAAGAGAAAGTTCAATTAAAGGGAAAGGAGAGATTGCCTGTGTGAAATGCTGCAGACCGTGGAGTTAAACAAGGATTGAGAATCGAACATTGATTTTAGCGACGTGGAAGTCCGAGGTGACCTGAGCAAGGGTGGTTTCCATGCAGGGGTGGGGAAGAGAGCCTGATTGGATGGGTTGACAGCAAGAGAGAGTAGTGGGATTGGGACAGTGAATGCAGACAAGTCCCACTCAGCGCGCAGGACTTGATGATAGGAAACTGTATCTTGGTGGCTTCATCTTTGTACACATCTTTAGTAATTTTCTTAGTTAAGTGTCTACCAAAAGATCCTGAATCAAAGGGTATATGCTTTTAGTATTTTTAAATTCAATGTAATATATGCTCATTGTTGAAAAAATTTTAAATGCAGAGGAGCAAAATTGACAATTATCCATTATCCTACCACCAAGATTGACTGGTATATATCTTTTCCATTACAATGAGCTTAAACCATAATATTTAACATATCCTACCCTTTCCATTTCATATATTGTGACTATCTTCCTACAACAATAAATATATAATTACATGTATCATTATTTATGGCTGCTTAATATTTCATTGTGTGGATCAACTATAATTAATTTGACCAGACTCTTATTACAGAATATTTAGGGATGTTTCCATTTTTTTAGTGGAAGTAGCACTGTGATGACCATCCTTGTAATTCCATCTGATTATTTCCTGAGAATTAATTCTTAGTAGAAGTTCCGTGTCAAATGGTCTGAACATTTATAACTTTTTATTCCTTTACAATTTACCCATAGAAAGGATGAAGCGTTTGCACTCCACTGAGCAGTCATGTAGATTTAGATACAAGGTTTAACACAGTTTTTTAAACTACTGAAAGAATTGGGGGTGGCGGAAGAAACCTAACTGAGATGGTGGGATCTGGGGTGATGATATGTAGGGAGATGTTCAGATAGATGGACCTATATCTCATAAATGTACTGTAGATGATAGAGCCTTGTAGGACAAGACATGACGTATAGCTATCTCTACCACAGCCACACGTTATGACTTTCACGAGCCCCAGGTGATTTAACCTTTGTGGGCAGCTTCCGCTGTAAAACGTATTAAAATTTATATTTTAAGCCTGCATTGTTATAAAGATGACTGTAATCCAGGCTGGATTCATTATTATATGTTCATTATTATCCTATTTATGTTTTTCTTCTGACTTTAAAAGCAATTAAGATGAAAACAGTTTCATGGGCTCGAAAGTACCATGCGCCCTCAGAACTGTGCCTGCCAAGCCCCGTGGATAGATTAGCCCTGATTATGCGTCTCTGTCCTTTTAATATTTTTAATAATGAATAGATATGACTTATGACCAAAACATACAGGAGAAAAATGTCAGACTAAATTTATAAATATTCATGGTCCCTAAGTAGTTTCGCTTCACTTTACCCACGAGAGGAGGAGATACATTCCTCTCCTCTCTTTTGTTCCATCCCATTTCCTCCCTATCAGTGGGCTGTAACGGAAGACTTGGTTCCTGCTGTAAAGAAAAGTAAAAGTAAAAACTCACTGGCTCTCCTCCCAAACCTGCTGCTACTTCTCATCCCTGGTGCCACCATTCACCTGGTTGTCCGCCCTAAAACTTGAGGTCATCCTTAGTCACAGCCTCATGTCCACAGCCAATCAATGACCAAGTCTTGTCAAGTCAGCACTTAAAGGTTTCTTTCTTTTTAAAAAAACTGAGATATAAGTGACTAACATGTATTAATTTTAGGTGTACAAAATAATGATTTGGGAAGGGAAGCGGATGTACGTATATGTTGCAAAATGATGATCAGAATTAGTTTAGTTAACATCCAGCACCTCACATGATTACAAATTTGGTGTGTGTGATGAGAACTCCTAAGAGCTATTCTCTTAGCATTCTTCAAATATACAATACTGTTAACTCTAATATTGTTAACTGTAGTTACCATGCTGTATGTTATATTCCCTAAACTTGGTTGTCTCATAACTGGAAGTTTGTACCTTTTGACCACTAAAGATTTCTTCTGTCTCCCTGTTTCTCTGTGTTTCCACTGCCATCATCCTGACTCAGATCACCATGGTACTGCCTCGACACTTGCCCCCTCTGATCCACCCCTGCTCCATCCTGCAACCTGGGCTTTATCTAGGGCATAAATCAGATCTGTTTAATCCAGTTTATTAAAATGAGATGGCGCCTGTTGGCTCCCGTTTTCTCTCAGAGTAAAATCCAAACTTCCGTTTACCTCCCTCAGCCCCCAGAAATCGCAGCATGACGTTCTTCCTCTTCACTCTGGACCTTGGCACACACTTGCTCCTTCCTAGAACGTCCGTCCTTTGTTCCTTTGCATCCCTACCTCAGACTCACTCTTCAGCCCCCACTCCCTGACAGCAACCTTCCACAGGGCTGGGTTTGACCCCTGATCTTCCCCCATTGAGGCACATCTCACACTATACGGAAATGACATTTACTTGTCTGTCTTTGCACATTTGCTCCCTTCAGCTTCATCTGCTTCATAATTGGTACAGTTCCATCCAGATTCTTGTATAAGGTTGTCCATTAATCCAGCACAGATGAGAAGTATGGAGAGGCTACATGGGGGGCAGCTAGTGGGTGCCATAGAGAACTGGAGGGAAGACAATTTTTGTTATAAAGCTGAATCCTTTGGCTCTGGGACCATAATTTGGACAGATAGTAGTCAATAAAACCTCCCAATCAGGACAAGCAATGTCATGTGGGATGACGAAGACAGTGGGATGGGTCTTAGCCATAGTGTATGACAAGCAGGAAGAGCTCAGCAGCTACTGCCTGTCACCTTTATCCCAGTTGGGAATCTGCCCACCAGGGTTTGCCCTCTGCTCTGCTGGGTCCTGCCTGCTGGATGGTGGAGCAGCCCCAGATTGATATGACACTGTCAGTCAGATGGAGGTCAGAAACCAGCAGGTGAGTCCTGTTGTGTCTAGATCATCACCAATAGAAGCAAGATCTGTGTTCTCTTTATGTGAGAGTGGAGCCCAAATTTCTTTGCTGCTCTTGGCCTTGAGAAAAAGTCAGAAGTATAGGCAGTGACACTTATGGCTATTTTGGCTGCCTAGAGGGTTGGGTTTTCAGGTGATGAGGAAATAAACTAAAACAAAAACCAAAATAAATCTAACCCTCTAGCTGTTGACCCATTTTGCTTCTCTCTCAGAACATTGGTCATTGCAGCTGGTAAGATGGTAAGAAGGGGACCCTTGGACCTTTTTTTTTTACCACTTCTTATACCAAGTGGCTGCCTGCATTTATGCTTAAGATAATACCATAATTTCTATTGTTTTGAAAATTCCTCTGGGTCATGAGTCATTTGATTTCTAACTTTAATTGTTCATGAGATGTGCTTATAAGCATTTTATCTGAAGAAATAGGAAGAAAATATCTGGAAGGAGGCAGTCAAATGGATTACTCTCTTGAAGTAATTGCGAATAGTGACTCATCATGGTAACAAAATCACTTTAGTGTATTTTGAATAGTGTTTTTAAAAACGGAATAAAATAATTTTTAGAGCGCTTCACAAGTAGCAAAGACAAGTGTTCCATTATATAAGTTTGACCTGCATGTATACTGGGATGCAATGCAAGATGTGTTTTGTGCTGTAGGTCATGGTTGAAAAAGTTTAAAAGTTCCCTTCCCCTGCCCTGTCATAAGGCAATTCACCTTGAAATAACTCCAGAGCATTGTCTGCTTTCACACTAATATATATGCATTACAGAGTTTTTTATTCAAATGTGTTATTCTATCAGAGTTTGTCTTAATGGATGAGGTGCCTATCTCACAATGATCCAAGTGAGGCTGATCATCTCCCGTAAGCATCTCCTGCATGATTCCTGCTCACGTCTTTTCTCTTGGTACCGCTTCTGGCTCTTAGTGATATCCCCAAATTTCTAGGTTCTTTCCTCTTAGAAGGGCTTCTCTACAGATTCGAAAATGAAAATTGTATACGTGGTATTTCCTACGTGTACATAAGAGGGAGCCACAAGATATGTCTTTAAATGAAAGGGCAGTATCCGATCTTTTGTGCCAAAAATGACTAGAGCCTTCAAACAGCTTTTGTGTTCCTGATTTATTTCAGTGTTTTACCAGTGTTGTATCTGAAAGACAACAGTATTCTGTTTTAAACAATTCTAAATGGAAAGCCCTCAACCACCATTTATGTAAAAACCTGTATCTAAAACTCGAGCAGAAATGTCTGGCTAAATGATAAATGTCCTTCTTTCCTCCCGAGCTCCCTTCATGCCATCGAAGGAACATGAATAAGAATAAGTGGGGCATGAGAAAGCAATTTTGAAGTTCTGACTAATAAAATCATTGAACAGTCATTCACTCCCACTCAAGCCTAGGACTGTGGACAATCCCCTATTGCTTTGGGCCTTTAAAGGCTTCATAATCTGGCCTCTGTCTGCTTTTCTAAACTGACTGTACAATTCAAAAAATAAAATAAAAATTTAAAAATAAAGAAAAAAAACCCCTAAACTGCCACAACCAGCTTGCATTTTGTTTAGATATAGCCCATTTGCAGTTCCTTAAACAAGTCAAACTACCTCATTTGTGCCTTGGCTCTTTGGCATTTTCCCTCACAGCTGCTTTTGGTCTAGTATCAACCCAGCCTGTGTGGTCCAGGTTATTGGCACAAAACCTTTAGGGACCCTCCTGATTAATTTGAATTCAGTGTACTTCTGTAGGGCACTTACCACAATTCAAGAACTGTGCTCAAAAAATACATGCTTCTTCATCATCTCTCTCTCCAGAGAAGCCACCGTTCAGAATCATTAGACAAATATGTCTTGAGCATCTACCATGTCCCACACCTCGTTCTAGGCATTGGAACTTTGCTGATCTGTTGAAGATAATCTAAAAGTCAGTTGTGGAATTATCTTTGTGCTCTCAGTGCAGCCATGTGAATAAAACTATTTATTAGAGCTATAACAAAATCTCCATGCATCGTTTTAAGATGTTCAACAAAGTGTTCTATAGAAACAAAATAAAAGACTAGTAAGGCTATTTCACCCAAAGGTATCCTTTAGTTTCTATCATTGTTTAGACAAGCGATATTTTATAGTATGTATTTTATTTCTAAATATCCTTTATGATATTATACATTTTATAGAGGATCAGATTTTTATTTTTTTAAATAAATGGTTACATAATAATTGCCCTTGATTTTTCTCTGCCATTTCTCTATCAGAAAATTATATAAACCAGCATCATATCACATTTATATGTATATATATAAAGATTATAAAATCAACACATTAAAAATAAATTTTTAAAAACAGTGCATGTCCACTGTTGAAATTTTAGAAAATGGGAAAGTTTTTTAAAATTTATTTTATTGAAGTATAGTTGGTTTACAATGTTGTGTTAATTTCTACTGTACGGCAAAGTGATTCAGTGATACATACATATAGATTCTTTTTTTTTTATAGAATGAGTATTTTGTTTTTTAAAGACACCAATTGTACTTGAACATTTGTTACTTTTTTAAAAAAATTAATTTATTTATTTTTGGCTGTGTTGGGTCTTCGTTTCTGTGCAAGGGCTTTCTCTAGTTGTGGCAAGCGGGGGCCACTCTTCATCGCGGTGCGCGGGCCTCTCACTATCGCGGCCTCTCTTGTTGCGGAGCACAGGCTCCAGACGCGCAGGCTCAGTAGTTTTGGCTCACGGGCCTAGTTGCTCCACGGCATGTGGGATCTTCCCAGACCAGGGCTCGAACCCGTGTCCCCTGCATTAGCAGGCAGACTCAACCACTGCGCCTCCAGGGAAGCCCTAGATTCTTTTTCATATTCTTTCCATTATGGTTTATCACAGGATATTGAATATAATTCCCTGTGCTATATAGTAGGACCTTGTTGTTTATCCATTCTCTATATAATGATTTGCATCTGCTAATCCCAAACTCTCAATCCATCCCTCCCCCACCCCACACCCCATGGCAACCACAGGTTTGTTCTTTACATCTATGAGTCTGTTTCTGTTTTGGAGATAAGTCCATTTGTGTCATATTTTAGATTCCACATGTAAGTGATATCATATGGTATTTGTCTTTCTGTTTCTGACTTACTTCACTTAGTATGATAATCTCTAGGTCCATCCACGTTGCTGCACATGGCATTATTTCATTCTTTTTTAAGGCTGGGTAATATTCCATTGTGTATACATAACACATCTTTATCCATTCATCTATGGACATTTAGGGTGTTTCCTTGTCTTGGCTATTGTAAGTAGTGTTGCAATGAACATTGGGGTGCATGTATTTTTTAAATTATAATTTTGTCTGGATGTATGCCCAGGAGTGGGATTGCAGGATCATATGGCAACTCTATTTTTAGTTTTTTGAGGAAGCTCCATACTGTTTTCCGTATTGGCTGCACCAGTTTACATTCCTACCGACAGTGTAGGAGAGTTCCCTTTTCTCCACACCCTCTGCAGCATTTGTTATTTGTAGACGTTTTAATGATGGCCATTCTGACTGGTGTGAGGTGGAACCTCACTGTAGTTTTGATTTGCATTTCTCTAATAATTAGTGATGTTGAGCATCTTTTCATGTGCCTGTTGGCCATCTGTCTCTCTTCTCTGGAGAAATATCTATTTAGGTCTTCTGCCCATTTTTCGAATGGGTTGTTTGTTTTTCTGTTATTGAGCTGTACGAGCTGTTTGTATATTTTGGAAATTAAGCCCTTGTCGGTTGCATCATTTGCAAATATTTTCTCCTGGTCCATAGGTTTTCTTTTTGTTTTGTTTATTGTTTTCTTTGCTGTACAGATGCATGTCGTTTGATTAGGTCCCATTTGTTTATTTTTGCATTTATTTCTATTGCCTTGGGAGACTGACCCAAGAAAACATTGGTACGATTTATGTCAGAGAATGTTTTGCCTATGTTCTCTTCTAAGAGTTTTATGGTGTCATGTCTTATATGTAAGTCATTAAGCCATTTTGAGTTTATTTTTGTATATGTTGTGAGGGTGTGTTCTAACTTCATTGATTTACATGTGACTGTCCAGCTTTCCCAGCACCACTTGCTGAAGAGACTGTCTTTTCTCCATTGTATATTCTTACCTCCTTTGTCAAACAATAATTGAACGTAGGTGTGTGGGCTTATTTCTGGGCTCTCTATTCTATTCCATCGATCTATATGTCTGCTTCTGTGCCAGTACTACGCTGTTTTGATTACTGTAGCTTTGTAGTATTGTCTGAAGTCTGGGAGGGTTATGTCTCCTGCTTTATTCTTTTTCCTCGGGGTTGCTTTGGCAATTCTGGGACTTCTGTGGTTCCATATAGATTTTAGGATTATTTGTTCTAGTTCTGTGAAAAATGTCATGGGTAATTTGATAGGGATCTCATTAAATCTATAGATTGCTTTGGGTACTATGGCCAGAAAATGGGAAAGATTTTTAAAAAGAAAATTAAAGACACTCACTATTCTGCCACCCCTGATAACAGCTATAGGCAAAGTGGTGTGTGTCTACCCTGTACTGTATCTGTATTTGTATCCTCACTGTATAATATTTGTATATTATCTGTAAATATACATATGTTTGCATATACTTGCATATATTAAAAATGTGAGATCATACTGCCTCAGAATCCTGTTTTTTTCTCTTCACTCAGAATTATTATATCTATAACAACTTTCTTTATCTTGAAATATCCTTCAGGGATATATTCTTTCATGACTAGATACCATTCCACTGTGTAGCTACATCATAATTTATATAACAGATCTCTATTTTTATATGTTGAGGTTTTTCCTAAATTTTACTATCATAAACACCGCTGAGATGATCTTGCAGATAAATCTTACATTCATCTTTAGTCTTTTACTTAGAATAAATTCCTAGAAGTGAAATTGCTAGCCATGTACACCCTTAAGTTCTGGTTACCTGTTGCCAGACTTCCTTCTGAAAAGGTTATCTCAATGTTTGCATCCCCCTCAACAGAATTTGAGAGAGTGTCTGCTCACCACACTGATTACTGTCGTAAAAAGAACAACAAAACCAAGCAATCTCATCATTCACTTGGGAGTTCAAAATGTTGTCTCAGTCTTGGCTATTTTATGAGAAATGTTAAACATTTTTTGATGTATGTATTGGCCATATACATTTTGTGTATCAAAATGAGTGGTTCTGTCTAAATTGGTTCTATCTTAATCTTAATTGCATGAGAAACGTGCATGCCTTATGTTATATGAATCAGAGAAACCAATGACATTATCAGGTGACACGTTTTTGAGTTTAGGGACTAGGAAGATCGATTCTTTGAAATAAATGAGAATGGGCGATTCTAATTTGGAACATATATAGGGTGATCATTTTACTTTAGGTATTTCAGACTGTTTTTAAAATATTTAGAGGAGCTATGCATGAACTTGCCTTCTGAAATGATAAGTTAAGTTGTGGAGACCCGAACTCTTATTGTCAGAGGGACCTTTAAAAAAAAGTCCCTTTTGTAGGTGCTTCAACCAGTTTGGGGGACAGTCTTCTCTTTATTGAGTTGCCAAAAGCCTATAGGGTAGTATTTAATTTGTTAAGGTTTTCGATTCTTTTTTATTTAATACCTTTATTAAAAGAGTAGCACATGATATTATAAAGTACTTTAAATTATATAGGAGATTTAAAATAGAGAGGAATAATGTCCCTCTCCATCCTCATCTTGTTTCTTCTTGGGTCCCAGCTCCCAGCAGTAATCTTGGTTTGATGGGCTCTTCTAGTCCTTTCTGATTGCATATACTAATGTATCGTGTGTAGTGTGAGTGTGAGTGTGTGTGTGTCTGTGTGTGTGATATTGTAGAACTCATTATTTTTAATGGCTGGGTAATATTCCAGAGTAATGTCTGACCTAATATAATGCTTGAAATATGAACACAAACAGTGTTAGGTTTACCTGCAGGGAATTTTGTTTATTTTAATTGGTTTGAGAAATTGAGGGGCCCAGGAGATGACCTTTTTTGACTAATGTTAGTAGAGAAGGTAATGTAGCATGAATATTTTATTAAAGTTATACCAAGTAAAGGAACATGATACCAAACTTAAATTTTCTTCTTTTTTTGGAGCCCAATTAAATTTGGGGAGGAGAGTAATAAACAGAAAGTACATCATCAAGGAGCTCTCTCTAGAATTCTCTCTAGTAGAGTTAATCAGAATGTCCAAATTGATTCTATTCTTGAACAATAGTCCCACTCAAGACTCTGAAATACAGTTATGAAATCCTTGTTAGTTTCTTCTTGAAAGCGTGAAGCCAGCTTTGGGAAAAATAGGATTTTTTTTCTAGGATTGCGAGTGTGGTGAGGAGTATGAGGTGCGTACGTGTGTGTATGTGGGTGGAAGAGATGAATGATTCATCCTCTTCTACCTACAATCCATATAAATGGAATCATACGGTATGTAGCCTTTTGTGTCTGGCTTCTTTCACTCAATATAATGTTTTTGAGAGTCATCCAGGTTGTCACTTAACTGTTTTAATGCTAAGTGAGCTTTGTTTTGTTTTGTTTCCCTTCTCCTTTTAAGTCAGGCATATTGAGGTATAATTAGCACAGTAAAATTCACCCTTTTTAGGTATTCAGTTCTTTAGTTTTGATAAATGTGTACAATCATGTCCCACCACAATCAGGATAGAGACTATTTTCATCTCCCCCAAAAGTGTTCTCTTGACAATTTATTTTGCTTTTGACCAATAGTCCTTAACCAACAGAGAGTGGAGGGGTCACCAGCGGGAGCTGGTGAAGTTATATCTAATCTGATTGCCATAAGCCTTCAGTAATCTTACCTACTCAACTTTCAGAATCACATGACTACTCCTTGATGAGAGTGTCCCCCCCACCCTTTGTGAATCATATAGAAAGGAATGTCACAGTAAAGTCGAGAGATGGCATGTGTTGCTCTCCACTGGGTTACCACACTTTGCTTAATCTTAGTATGGTAGTTCCTTGGGATGGACCAGAACCTTTCCCTGACAGCAAAGCAAAACTCATGCCCATCATTCTGAAATTCATTACATCATCTTTACCCAGAAGTCAGTAATGGCCAGAACCAAATAAGAAAGTCTTGTTCAAGAAAACAAGGGGTTACAGATGACAATGTGAGGGTAAACCCATCTCATTCGCTAATCACTGTTCCTAATTTACAGATATTATCCAAATTTGATGCTTAAACACAGGTTATGTATAACACACACAAACACACACAGGCCCACAAAGTTCACAGATGTCCATGGAAGTCAAGAAAGCGTGTGATTTTTAGTGAACTGACCAAGTTGATAAATAAGCCCTTTTATAGGTCTAAGCCCTCTCCTACCGATGATAAAGAAGTAAAGAATAAAAGAAGATTGCATCTTCGTATGAGTTTTTCTCAGGGTACCATATCCTCTTTAAGTCTGTTTATCACACTCTCGCAAGATGTGGAAGGCTCTGGAAGCATTACAGAGTGAAGGGAGTTAAGCAGTACAGCCTCTTCTGCCGTCAAATGGTGCCACGAAGTAAGGGTAATGAGGATTTAAAATGATGCAGTTTCAGCTTCCTCTCTTTTACCCCCCTTGATTACTATCTTCTCACCCCCCCCCCAGAGGAATGTCTTCCATGTCTAATCGGATGAGGTGAAGAAGAGAGAGTTGCATTTATTTTAAGCTTAAAGTTTAGCCAGATGGGAGCCAGCTTAAGTTTCGTGTGACTATAATTTGATTTTTTTCCCCATCTCACCATCCCATGTTGAGTTGCCTCTGACAACTGATAAAATTCACATTTCCAAGCAAATCTAGGATTTAGATATAAATATGCAGAGTGAGCACGCAAATTAACTCATGTTCTAAAAGTTAAAAAGGGTGAAATCAGACCAATTTCACATAAGAAAGATTTCGACTTAATGCTGGTGAGATGGAGCAAAATAGAATATAACCCATAATCAGATTCCAAAATTCTTCCAATTCATACTTTTTGACAGAGTGAGTAGGAACATTCTAGCAAAGTTGATTACGAAGTCTGAGATCAACTTTCTCATTAACTTTTGGTATGAAATTGGAGATAAATTCCATTTGGAATAATTTTCCCAAAGATTGACCTAAAACTGCTTGTTATGAAATAAATTAAAAATTTGGGAAATGTTATGAGATGTGAGACATTAGCAATTTCAGCACCTATTAGTAGTTCACATTTCTTTGCTGCACTAAGGCACAATTTGAGAATTGGGATTTCTTCATTTCATGCTTGCAGCCCACAAACCTTTCTGCTTTTAGTTACTCTGGTTCTGGATTTTTATCCTGTCTCATAGGTGAAGGGGCTGGGAAGTGATGGAGTAGAATTTGGTTTTTCTTTGTCAGTCTGATTGAAGATTAACTTTCTAATTCCAGTGGTTTGGATCTAGAAACAGATACTTTTTCTTCTAAATAGATCAGTCTTAGGAACAAAATTGCAAGGTATGGATAAAGCAAGCTTTCATATGAATCCCCATCTTCCCTAGCTAGACCCAGTGGGGAAGAAGGGTAGAGATGCTGTCCAAATTGTGGAGTAAAAAGTAAACGTGGTAATTCTCATCACTTCAGGCAGTGCATAACTGGAGTGGAGTCATTTCCACACTTGGAGGCTCCCCAGGCAGCAGCAGCTGCAACAGTAGACATGTGATAGGTGGCGTTTCCTGGGAGAGAGGTCACTGCCGGACTGTCACGGTACAGTTCTGACTTTCAATGGGAGGGATCAGGCATTTGGAAACAAGTGACCCATCAATCATTTTAAAGTGAGGTCATTAACACTTTCATATTTCAGAGGCAGAATTGTTACTTAAATTCAAACCGGTATTTTATAATTAATTTCTGTCAGCCACCTTTATATTTAAGATCTTCAGCCTTCAAATAATTTGGGGGACCATATGATGACCTAGGGGGCAGAATCATTACTGAGCAATATTTGCTTGAGGGGCCCAGACCTTGTAAAGGGGATTTCTCTAGGACCCCTCAAGATATCCATTCTTTTGTCAGCAGCTCCATCTCCTCCTTTGTAAACCAGCCTGAACGTTCCTGAGTTTCATTCTGTCAGTGCCCTACTCCATCAGTTCTGCAAGTTTAAATATCGTGTATCATGTTGATTTCTGAGCTAGCTGTGTTGTAACTGTTTTGTTCTTTTGTAAAGTTAATTTTCTTATTTATGTTTTACTCAAACAAATGTTAAAATTTGCATGCCTTAGTGGAGAGGGCATTGCAGATATACTGGCAACTAATGGGTGACATCTGCAAATTTAAAAGCTTCATCTAAAAATGAATGGATGAGTTTCTGTAGAATACATGGATCCCAATTTTTATGTGATCCTCTTTAAATTCTGACAAAGTTTGCCTCATAAATACAGCTTGTGCAGAATTTTTCTGCCCCTAGAATTGCTCAGATGGAAAATTTATTCCCAAGTCCTTTTTATCGGCATCTCTGTCCAATCAGTCGTAAATCTTCTTGCAGGTGATTGTACCCTACTAGATTTTCCTAACTGGGTAATGCAAGTGGCTTTTCAAGTATCAGGAGCAAATCACTAATACATTGCCCTCCAGTTTCTTATTTTTATAATTAATTTTGCTCTACCGTAAAATTGATATGAGCCCTTGAGTCCAGTTTTCTCAGTGTCAGTAGCTCTTTGAGACACTAAGGCCCACTGACCTGCAGTCACAATGCCTTCTCAGAGGACGACTCCGGAAAGCCTGGGTGCTGGGTGCTGACAGACACCCCTGTGTCTGCATCCAGGGTCCCTGTTCCTCGAGAGTCACTTTGTGCCAAGAGAGATCGCATTTTGCCTAGTTCTTGCCATTGCCCTCAAAGTGCTAAATACTAGATTCAAAAGCATCAGGCATAAATGCCTATATATTTCCATTAATGGACATGCCCCTCTGAATGGTAACTGCAAAACTCAGTGCCCTGCAGGTTTGGCTCCAGGTCTTCCTTCAGTGACTTGCGTAGTTGACTCTCCCTTCTTCCCAGATAGCCTGACTGCTGTTCAAGGCAGGCAGCGTTCCTGTTCTTGTTTGTTCCTCCAGGTCTGCTAGGATTGTAGTGTTTTTACTGTCAAAATACATACACATTCAGATCAGAGAACACAGGAGGAAAGGCTGTGCGCGAGATAATCCACTGGGAGTCATTGCCATGTGAATTGGTGGTAAAATCATGGCATTGGTAAGGTTGTCTGCAGGGTATTTGGAGTGTGACGTGTGGAGGTCCGGAGGCAGACCCACGGGAAACCTTCCTCTATGTGGACCACATAGAGGAAGAGGAGGATACACAAAGGAGAGAGGCAGGAGGGGGAGGGGCAGAACCAGAAGACACAGAGGTCACGGGTCATACATATGGATCTAAGGATGAAGGATGAAGGCAGAAGTGGTGGTGAAGAGAAAGACTGTGATCCTGGTTCTAGAGTATTTATTATTAAATAACATATCATTTAACATCTTTGTATGAATGACCTTTGGATATGGCTGACATTAGTTGACAATTTTGCAGTTCACTAACTATACAGTTTTGTTGTATTCATCAGAGAGGGAGAGCATAAGCATGTCTTATAAATGTTTAAACTTTGTCCAGTACTGAGTTTGGGACCTTTCATTAGTATCATTTTTAAAGATTTAGATTCCTTACTGAACCTGAAAATGAGTGCTGGCATAATAAAGAAATCCTAATTGGATTAATATTAGTCAAGGTTTAGTTATTCCCTAGAAGCTACTTATTGATTTAAAATGCAATCTTCAGCTCCTCTCGGGTAATACAATCAGACTCTGTTCAGCTGTGAACATCATCATTTGCATTGACAATCACATAAGACTAAAACTTTGCCCTTCACATAAGTTTCAGATCCATGCCTCCTTTTCTCTCTTGGACTCTCATCAAACCTAAAGGGCATTGGCATTCGCAAGTAATAGTATGTTACAGTGCACATTTTGTGGATCCTTTTCTTACTGGGTGGATGACATAAAATTGCATCCCATGCCTTAGCGTGCAGGGCAAAGGTGTCTGTTTATTCTCTTTCATCTCTCTGGAATTCCTGGGCCCGTGTGCACTGTACCCTCACCTGGTCAAGTGGTGTCGGTAGAAGGAAACATTTCTCTTCCTGAACAATAGCCTCTAGTGAGTTACTCATACAAGTGTTGTTTCCCCTGAGCAACAGCCCATAGTGAGTTACTAATGTGAGTGTTCCCCCCACCGCCCCGCGTCCTCCTCTTGAGGTGAGTTGGCTACTCCCTTAATGTGAAGATCAACCTAACTGTGGTTTCACTTGCTTAGGGGAGTGTTTCCTCCTGCTCTAAGTAGGATTAATTTTCATAACTTAATTTACCAGGTCCAGGAGGCGAGCTGCAGTTGCTATAGGAACAGTAACTGAATTTCCTGGCATTAGTACATTTAACACACCAACAGTGATGCTATAGTGACATAGGTATGTCTTCCTTTTCCCACTTTCATTTCCTTTTCCCTTTTTAGATGGATTACTGTTGGGGAAAGGAGAGGAGGATTGAATTTCACAAACTGGTTTATCTGATTAGTGTGTCACAATGTTCACCTTGCAGGTTATTTTCATGGTAATTACACATCCAAAGGATGCCTGTGTCTAAACTTCACCTTCCGCCTTTGGTTGGTGCTACTTTTGACAGGCTTTCTAGCATCATGGAGGCCCTTACAGAAAGAGAGAAAAATATTGTTCACCATCATACTCTGGGTGTCCAACTTGGTGCCCCAAACTGAATAATTGATGACTGAACATCACATGGCTTTGTGTACGATGATAAGTTGTGCTCACTCACCTTTCGTCTTCACCACCATGAGTCATGTCTTTGCTAAAATTGAAAGGCCTCTTGGGTTAGATATCTATATGCACAGAGTGTGACTATCAGAGAAGTACTTGCATTGCATTTCTAGGCCACATAATCTTTAGCCTAACATTTGCATATTAATGGATAATTGTAAAACATTATGTAAATTATACATGGTGGTGAATATGTTATCAAATCAAATGGCCTTTAGGGGTAATTACAGGATGCTGCTATGTCAACTAGGATGCTGCAGGTTGAATGCTGAACACTTTCCATGAATGAAATATAACACAGCCAGGGTTTATTTCTGTCCAAAGTCACTTGTCGTCTTTCAGTGTGATTTTTATTTTATTAGATGAAGAATCTAGCACTTGGGATGATATTAGTTGCAGAATATTAGGGATTAAAAGAATAAAACCCTGATTGAAAAAATATTAGAATGAGGAAACTCTTAATGTTGGTAATTAATCTAAATGTTTGAGTCACAAAGTCCCATGAGTATTTATCTCTTTCATTGTACTTATTCAAACATACTTTCTTTTTTTTTTTTTTTTTTTTTTTTGTGGTACCCGGGCCCTTCACTGTTGTGGCC
>NC_041218.1:41771293-41799338 GCF_002837175.3 Physeter macrocephalus
CATGGCTCACGGGCCCAGCCGCTCCGCGGCATGTGGGATCTTCCCGGACCGGGGCACGAACCCGTGTCCCCTGCATCGGCAGGCGGATTCTCAACCACTGCGCCACCAGGGAAGCCCCTCTTTTTCTTTTTATAATTTTAAAATAATCCATGCTCTTACTAAAATGCAGCAGACAGTACAGCCTTCTTCAGTCACCCCACTGCAAAAAGACTTCATTCATTTACTGACGTGCATCCTTGAAGACCACTCTCTGCTTTATCACTCTGTTCTCCACGAGTCCAACTCGGTATCTGTCCTATATATGGTGGCAACAAAGCAATGTGGAAGGAAGGAAGGAAGGCAGATAGGGAGGGAGGACAGGAGTTGAGAGGGAGGCAGGGAGGAAAGGCGAGAGGGAGGGATGGAGGGAGGAAGGGGATGGGTCAGTAAGTGCTACCACCATGAGGCTGAATTCTGGGCAGCCCTGGTCACTTTCTTTGACCATTTGTTAGGCTTGCTGCATGAGGAAAGAAATAAGGCTTCTCTTTAGAACATATATTTTTCCATCTTAAATATTGACTGTATCTAGTGCTTTGAAGGGAGGCTATCTCTGTAAATATCTCCTGGTAATAAAAACTAGGTGGCAGACCAAGGTCTTTATCACCATTTAAATCTATTCCTTTCTAACCCCTTCTTCCTCAAAACCCCTGTCCTACTGGATTTCCATGCAAAAGGATCCCCCTACCAGCCTTATTCTAACTATTTCTGGTTCTCTGAGTTCGCTATTATGTTAGCCAGTGAAAATTAGTGGTGAAACATTTTATCCTAAAGCAAACCTGATATTATGGCAGGTATCTACTTTCCAAAACCAAAATATAAACAATAAGCAACTTTTGAAGGTCAAAACCAGTCATTCTTCAGAATGATCATTCAAATGTGTACTAGGAAATCTGAATCTCAGCCTGAGGAGCCTCTGAGGCCAGAAACCTTCTGTGTCTGATTTCTCTGCTTCTCCTCCTCTGTGCCTCCGACCCCAGCCCATCACCAGATTGGGCTGGAACTGGTGACTTGGGATGTTAACCCACATTTTTGACAAATAAATGTACTTGGTTTAGTTATACTGTAAATAAAATAAAGCCAGTGATCTAACATTATATGGGCTATAAAGCACACAAGAATTGTTGACTGAAGTTTTTTGTTTGGGTTGATTGTTGTAGAATTTTGCAGACCCATTTCTAACCAGACAGAGGGAAAGGAACTATGCCTCATTAAAGACATTCCTATTGCTTTCTTAGCACCAGGGTCCGAGTTAGATGATTAAATCCCTGCTTTGCCTCTTACTGATTCTTTGACCTCAGATGAGTACTTTCATAAGCCCTTCTGCACCAGCCTCTAAAGGCCTGGGTAATGATTTTTATCTCACAGTTCTGTTGAGATTCTTATCTCACAGTTTCATATCTGAAACTATGGAACAGATGTGAAAGCCCCTAACAGAGGGCTTAATCCATAGAAGGTGCTCAGTACATGTCTTTTCTTGTTCGTAACTCTCCTCGTTGCCATCCTCTTCCTGCAATGGTATCACAGAAACCTCTAAAAGTGACAGTTGTCAAAACTTAACATACCAGCAGGTAGCCAAGGTATAAGTCTATGCCTGCCCTTGGGCAAGTCATTTATTCATCATTAATTGGCCTTTTTCCATTTCCAGCTCAGATTGGTGATTTGGAGCCATTGGGAACTAATGGAAAATGGAAGGCATTGCTATCATTATTGCTCTGGTGTCATGAGGTCTCGTGGGAAAATTTGAGGGAGGAAAAGGAAAAAAAGGAAAAAAGGAAAAAAAGGAAAAAAGGAAACCTGCTTAGAATTAAGCTGTGCTATCTAGGGCCTCCTTCACGTGACTTCAAAGCCACATTTCCTTAAGTGGGAGTGAAAGGTTTAATCTCCTTGCCAGTTAGAATAATTCTTAATTATTAACATAATAATGAATCATTTTTTGGCTCTGTGAGATACTATTGATGGCAGTACTGAAAAGCAATGAAACACAGAAATGGCTTCTGCCATACAATGAAAGAGGAAAATATAGCAGCTAATTAACAGGCCATAAAATATTTTCTGCTACTGTGTACTAAAAGTTTGACATGCAAACTGTTAGTTTTTAATAAAGGTAAGTTATCCAGTTTTTATGTTGTTCCATATGCAAAGAGCTGATACATTGGCTCTAGGCTCACATTCCTGCCTTGAAATCATTTTAAGGTGCTCATGACAACAGGCACTATAGAAGATTGTAGCCCGTCAGGCTCCCTGTCTTACAGAACATCTGCCTGTAAAAGCCCCCTAACTGATGTGGTAGTTTCCCTGAGCAGATCAGAATTCCACCCGCCCCCCAACACACAACTTGGGTTCGTTAAGATAATTCATCAGTACACAAAATACAGAAGAGCAAAGGTAAGGGAGCTGTCTCAGTGTGGCTCACTGAGCACTGGGAAAGAGTCCAGCATCCAGCTCTTATTAGAGACTCTCACCACAGGGAGACCTGAGGTGCCCTAGGTGGCCCTGGTAGGAAGTCTCAAGCTGATAGGATGCCTCATGGATATCAGCACAATGCCTGATGATATAGGTCCCTCCCCACAGTTCCCCTTTGTCCTTTCTTGGAAGTCCCCCTGGAAAGGAAGGAACTTACCATGGGTTTCAGAAGTCTCTGAAAAATCCTTTTAGGGTAAGGATGAAATTAGACCGCCAACTCTAGACTTTCCAATGGTTCACAATCTTTGAGGACTCCTTCCACCATGTGTTCTTGGATAGGGATATTGCCCGTGTGGAATCAGGGTCTCTTGGTTTCTAGGGGTTATCTCTATACTGCACTCAATACCCAGAGGCGGTCCTGGTCCTGGGGGACCACCCCAGGGTTTCCTGTATTGAGATTCTCTGAAGGCGAGGTCACATCGTGCTCTGGTAAAAGGGGTTTGACCCTTGCTGAATCTGCAGAAGTTATTTATTTACCCTCATGGCAATACGAAGTCATTTCCCATCAGTTCCTCTGGATTGTCTGATGAAAGGTTGGCAGGATTCCTCTTCCTCACTTTCTTTCCTGCTCCCCTCTGGTTGGCCTGCCCACCCTCCCCCAATTGGCAGGAAAGTGAAGGAGCAGCATAGGGGAGCCCTCAAGGGTAGGAGAGAGAACAGATGCCACGTGGCTCCTTGCCGCTCAGGTTTTAAAGTGGATTTGTAAATCTGCAAAGAAAATGTGATGAACCAGCTAGAAAATCCCCCACAAGAGCAGCAGGAGATTATTTAAAAATTTTGCAACTCTGCTCATTTGAGTTGAGTGATATATCTTGGAGAATTTAACGTGTATGTGAAACCAGCCCCACAGAACCAAAGAAAGTGAGAATCAGTAGGAATTTTAGCATAAGGGAGTCTAAGGGACTCTGGACTGAGGACCTTACTGGCCTGGGATAGAATTTTCACTGTTCAGCAACCAGTGGTATGTAATATAATGTATTATATGTGTTTGTGTATGTTAGTAGAAAGTTGCCATCTGTCTTTTGTAGCACAGAGGGACTAACTTTTTTCTCTGTCTGTGTCCTGCCAACTTTTTTAGGGTTAAAAATGACTTGTTATTGGGCTTCCTTGGTGGCGCAGTGGTTGCGCGTCCGCCTGCCGATGCAGGGGAACAGGGTTCGCGCCCCGGTCTGGGAGGATCCCACATGCTGCGGAGCGGCTGGGCCCGTGAGCCATGGCCGCTGGGCCTGCGCGTCCGGAGCCTGTGCTCCGCAACGGGAGAGGCCACAGCAGAGGGAGGCCCGCGTACCGCAAAAAAAAAAAAAAAAAAAAAAAAAAAAAGACTTGTTATTGATTAAATTTTGGTGGTAATGGTAGAGGACTCTGTAGATGGTTCTACTTGACACAAAGGGGAGTTGACAACATTATGTCAGTTCCCAAATTTAAAAGAAAATGTTTGCTAGTCTGAGAAAGCTCAAAATGGAGATCATTATCCAGCAGAACTGCCAGCACCCACTCCCCACCAAAACCAGGTTTCCAGAAGAAGCTCAGAAATGTGAGCAGTATCCTCACTAATAGACACAGAGGCCAGCTCATGGTGCACATGTTCGTGTGTGTACACACGTGTACATCAGAAGCTTAGACTAGCCTCTCCTCCTCCTCTGATGCTCTAAATTTGCTAGGCTCGGGGTGTGCTACAGAGCTGGGTAAGCGCCTCTGTATATTAGAGACATCTGAAAGGAAGAATGAGGAAAGTCTTGTAAGAATAAAGGTCAGGAAAGAATCTCTTTTGTAGACTATATCATGAGAGCCTCACAACTTTGGGAGAATTTGATTTCTACTCCCAAATGGTTTTACCATTTTCTACCTGGAGTAACACAGCAGGACACCTAGCCTATGAAAAGCAAGCTGTGCCTGACAGAGGTCACTAAAAGAGTCAGTCTCTAACCCTTCATTTTCTTTACTCCTATAAAGTTAGGTATTTGCATAAATCATTGTTAAACTTATTTTTTTCTCAAAAACTTGACAAATTTGCCCCATACTATCATTGATTTTTAACCTTAAATCAGAGCTAGGATGCAAAACCCACCAAAGAATGTATAAAAGGAATAAAAAAATGTATAATGTGCCATTGGTAATATAATTTCCCACAAAATGATCATAATTCACATCTGTCTCGTTACATTTGTTTCAGTCCATTTAACAATCATTGATTATTCACCCTTCTCCTCCTCTTTTCTGTATTATACCTCACACACTAAAGATACAATACCAATATTTTTTATCACTTGGTGTGTACTAGACACTTTGCTAAGAAATTTTTTCATCTCTTATCTCATTTAATACTTAAACTGTCCTAAGAAACAGGTACAATCTTAAACTCCATTTTACAGATGAGAGAAGTTATTCAGAGGTCCAGTGACTGGCACAAGATTGCACAGCACAACAAGGGGTCCAGATAACAAGTGGAACTCAGGTCTCTGTCTCCAAGCCCCAATCCTTCACACTGGGCTCCACTGTTCTGGCCCCGAGTGTATCATTGCGTTTCTCCTCCTGCCTTCCCACCACCACATATACACCCGCACAAGGTTAAAGGAAGCTGTTTTGTTGGTGAGCAATTCCATCTGCTATAGTCCAAGAACAGCCTTCCTCTGTGTCCACAGGGGTCCCATTCTGGTGCCTTACAGCTCACACTAAACCACATAGTCAAATCTGCTTGCTTAGAAGGAACCAGAGGTGAGGGCATATTTCTTTCTTTTACCATATCATCCTTATTGTATTTTTTAAAAAATTGACAGATTAAGTAGACCTAATTTGTGGTAGGGATATCCTATTTTGTTTTCTAACAGGCAATGACCCTCCATCTAATGGAACACAGTTCTATTTCAGCTTTTCCATGGGAGCTGTGCTTGGTCTGATTACAGTGGGCCCAGTAGGAATTCTGAAGGATGGCGCTCCCAGAGTTAGTTATCTTGTTGTGAACTGATGAGTGAAAAGCGGACCCTCCCTGCCTAGTGCTCCTGTCAAGGAAGTCACTTAGAAGAAATTGCAACTGTTGTTTCTTTTTAATCACTGCATTTCTTTCCTCGTGGGTACACTGACCTCATAAAGAACTGGCTCGGGATCTAGAGTCAATAAAAATAGCTTGCGTTTATAAATCACCTTTCCTCCAAAGTATAAAAACTACTCCACAAATTTTACTCAAACTAAAATCTTCTTGAAATATTATGGAGAGAGACAAGACTATCGTAAATTGTAAATTCTTTCTGGGTAGGATTGGGCTTTTACATTTCTTTTGTTCCCCTCAGAGCACTAATGTTTACTGAATATTTTGTGATTAATTGGTTGCTGATTAATATTAAGATCAATGCTAAGACTTAATGGATTGTACAGAACGAACCATGAAAATCTAGGGTTGCTCTTTCAGCCCAGACTCTGAGCAGGCATCCCCCTTAGAAAGATGGTGGCAGGCAGCCCACTGTGTATGCTTGGGTACTGCCCAGCTGTAAGGGTGCACCATTCACATGGCCTGTGTTGATTATGAGGCCCTCCAGAATTGGGCTCAGCTCAACCATACACAGCAATGCAGCTGTGGGCACAGCAGGACCTGTGACTAATAGGACTTAATACAGATGTGGTGGGCAGATGCATTCCCCAGACAGTTTCTCGCCCTCAAAATCTCAGGAGACAGAACTAATGAGAGATTCCACCTGCTGGAGGGCTGGAGCTAGCACCCTGTTGAACATTGACTCACAGGCTGTTTGGAGCAGATCCCGTGAATGGATGGTGGAGACCATGCTTTGTTGGTTCTGGGGAGAAGAGCTGGGCTATGAGTCTACAGGGGGTGGGTTGGTATCTTGACTGCTAATGCTTTGATTCTAGGCTTACACACATACCTGAATGGACCCAGGGGTCTTTGGCTTCTGCTATAGTGTCAATTGTCAAAACATGAAGAAAGTGAGGCTCAGAGAGAGACTCAGCTTGCCCAAATTCCCGTATTTAGTAAGTGGTTGAGATAGAGTTCCCCCAAATCTTTAAAGCTTGTGATTTTTGCAGTATACTCTGCTGCTTCTAGTTTGGGTAAGTGTTTTCTATAGACATTCCAGCTCTTGGTTTCTTGTTATTGTCTCTATGTATTTGTCCACTGGCTGCAGAAGCCATTTTCTCATATTCATTTTAATATTCAGTGATTACATTTCAGGATGAGTCACAACTGCTTTTGACATAGCTGACAGGGAGACATGGGTATCTTGGGGAAGCTAAATGATAAGCTCCTTAGAAATCTGTTCCCTGGGTGATGGAATATGCCTAGCTCTATTGTTTATAAGCAGTAGCATTATTGCTAGGACAAGAAATGCGATACATATACTAATATGTGCATGAATAGTTGGAAAGATGGTTGAACCAAAGAAGCTTGTCTGTTTCACATTTAGAGGCAATGAAAATTGAAATTTTTTAGCAGATCTTCAGTGAAGACGGGAGAGGTGCCAGAAACTGGAGATTGCTACGTAGTGGTGCCTTCTTCCAAATTACTATAGGCTTGGGTGCTATTTGCAAGGGGAGTGTAACATTATTGCCAATCTTGAAATCCTATGATTCTGTAAAATATTACATAATATATCTTATACAAGTCCCCCAGATATGTTAAGCATAATTTAAATAAACAAATTCTTAAATTTAACTTGAATTGAGATTATGCAAAATGCTAAAAATTTTCTTTTCACATCCCTTATGATTTCCTAAAGTATTTAATAAAATATTAACATATTTTACCTTTTGTTACTAACCCCAATGTAATTGTGCCCATAACCAATTCCCCATTCTTTCCACATCTTTGAAAATAGAATCCATTTATTATGCATCTTTGTGGCAGGCAGTTAATCAGTGTATGCTAAGGGACTGGGGGTGAATGTTATTATTTTCATTATCTTTAAAAGTGGATTCTGAAAACTATTATCACTGAAAACATTTTTAAGTGGATTATTGAAAAAGACTAGTTTTTGATTTTTACAAGAGAAAGTAACAGATACTTGGAGTCATTTGGGTTCCTAAATTTAATTTTTACCAAAAATTACTTTCTTTTCTGTCATAAATATTAACATGATAAATTAGATAGGTGCCCTAAATATAGTGTATCTAGTTTCTAAGAGAGGGCACATTTTAGGAATTTCTTAGAATCATTTTCTTGGAGGGCGCTGTATCTTTTTAAGGATTTGAATCCATAATCTGAATAAAGGCATGCAAACTATACTTATCAGACTTTTCAGAATACCCAAATCAAGAGGAGCATTTCACAATTAAAGATTTTTAAATGTCCTAGTAGACTCAAACAGTGGGACAAATATCAAGATTAATTTAACTTTGACAAAATTCTGCACTTCAATTTTTAAAAATCCATTGCACAAGTTTAAAACCAAGGAGATGACTTTGATCAATCTTTCTGGGTAAAGAACATGAGCATTTTAGTTGATGACGTTGTCAGTTAAGCCCAAGGTAAATGGTTGTTAAGTAAAACCAGTGCAATCTCAGGCTGCACTCACCAAAATAGAGTTCCCAAATACAAGGAGAGTTAAGTCTCATGATAAATATACTTGCCTCAGACAGTTCCTGCAATACTACGGATTATTCTGGGGCACCTATTTTAAGAAGGTCCTTGGCAAATAAGAGCATATATAGAAGAAAATAATGATGTCTGTAAGTAACAGTTGAAGAAATAAGGTATGATTAGCCTTTTGTAGAGAAAACTAAGAGGAGAAATAAGAACTTTCTTCAAATATTTCAAGGACTGTCAAGTGAAAAATTATCTGATTTACTTCATATAACTCTAGAGGTAAACTAGGACCAATGTGTGTGGAGTTTTAGCAAATTAGGCAATGAATTTTGTTGTTTGATTTTGTTTAAACAAATGAAAGTGTATTGCAAAGTTGTGAGGCATTGCTTTTAACCAAAAATTACATGATGGTCTTTCATGGATGTTGCTAATTATGAAATTTTTAAAAATGGGTTTTCCCCATGTCTGGAAATGTAGATTCTTAGAGGGATATTCTAACAAAACTACTTCCAAGGATAGAAAAACTGAGAGCCGGAATATTTTTACCTGATACCCAACCCACCCCAAGACATTTGTTGAACATCCCATAAACCACAGATGCTGGTTCCAGGCTTTCTCTGTGGAGGAGACTAGATTGTCATCATTAGGGAACCTCCATAAGCCCGGCATGTGGTTGGTGCTCTCCGTGGTGCTGAATCAAGGCAGGGCCTTTCAGGCTGCATCTATTGCCTGTTGTTATCCCTCAGTATTATGGCTCCATATCATATAGATCACACCTTTACATCAAGCTTTCTGATAATTTTACCTGCCTTTCTTAAATCTGACTGGCACCCAGCCTGCCTTGATCTCAATCCACTGACCTCTTAAGAGAGGTGAGTTATGGAAGAGATTTGAGGATTTGAGAGAGCTGCAGTAGGTGAAACATGACATTCATATATCTCTCTTGACCTATTAAACAATTACATTTCCAATAATGTGCAAAATCATCTCATGGTATATATTCATTGATTCTTGGTAGACTTAGACATGAAGGCAAATATTGGATAAGATGGGTATCTGGCTGAGAAAGAGGGTCTTAAGGGTTTGATTACATTACTGATAAACTAGATTTTAAAACTGGAATTTTTTCTTTACACTTTTTGTTTCTCTCATACATACAAAGCCCTGTTCTTGGTGGCTGGAGATATCAGTTCTTTACACTAACGTGGTTTTGCATAGAATGAAATGCCTTGAGTAAAGGTCATCACATGACAACTTGAGGAACCGCACTGACAGAACATCTTGACAAAAGAAACAGAGATCTGATCAATTCAGTCTGTGCAGAGTAGACAGTCATGTTCTGCAGATGAGAGGATGACACAACTGGACCAACCAGGGAAAGGTACTTCTGTCCTCCTGTGGGGTCTCACCAGACACAGAGAAATTGACTGATGTGATTATTGTTCTCTGTAGACCCAGAGATCTAGGATTGAGCTCAAATGAGAAAATTTTGGAAACCTAAAATTAAAAGGAAGTAAAGGAACTACTAATGGAGAAAAGGGATATAAAACATAATGGAGAGAAAAGTCTGAAAATCTCAGATATTTAGTGATAAAAACTTATATAAAAACCTGCATAGAAGCCAAACCATTTAAGATTCATAAATTATATAGCTAGATTTTAAATATAGAATTCATTGAGGAAAGGATTCATTGAAAGTTCACTAGTTATAACTTATAGAACATTGCTGTACCCATTTATGCACTTAGTAAATGCTTTCTATGATACATGTAGGTTTGGTAGAAAGAGAAAAATCCCCTTAAAATTAAGGGAAAAAATAGAAACATGGTTTCAGGAAATATAACAAATGATATAATTTATTCTCAAGATTCATCCTGTAAGGTTTTGTGATTAAATAATAATTCACATAAAGAACTTGGAGGTGAAAGAAATTATGCTCATTCAAAATTTAGACCAGTTTTTTAACATCTGGTCAAATTCAAGGTCAGATTTATTAGACTTAGAAAAATTATACAGATTACTAAAGAGCTGGTCTATTTATTTAATAATTCTCTTTGAAAGTTTTTTTTTTCCAGAGTAAAATAGTCTCCAGAGCAAAGGTGTCCCAGTGTCCATTTGCAAAGCTCTTAATATCATATCTTACCCAATGTGATTAAGAGGCCAAGTACACAAGGCCTGTTTCTCATCTCCCCCCCTTTTTTTTAGCATTGCAGTTCTTCTGAAAGAAAACAATATTTGATCAAGCAGTCTGTAATAGCCAGAGGAGGAAAGAAGCTGATCACGTCAAAGGAAGAATTCTTAGGCCAAATTCCACATTTATGCCAGGGCATCCTGCCCAGAGCCCTTAGAGTAAACCAGGTCCTCCATTTGTGCTATCTTCTGTGGTTAAATTGTCTCCCGGAGTGGTAGTTAACCTCAGTTAGAACAGGCTAAATATCAGCAACCAACGTTTGACTTTCTTCCACTGAAGCACAGATGAGACTCTTATAAAAACGCTTCAAGCTAGTCAGCCTCTGAACTTGGCTTCTACATCTGTCAAATATAGGTTGTGTTAACTACCTTGTAGAGTAGCTCTAAGGCATTTGGGTCATTGTAGGGACACAATAACTGTTGGTTCTCTTTCCACCTTCTCTTTCAAGGCTATATTAAACACTACTAAAAAAGAGAATTGGGAAGTAAGTATTATTCTTGCCAAACACTGAGGTATCATCTGTCCCTGAAGGCCTTATATCTAAGTAAAGTCTATGATGAATCCATCTCCTCCTGAGGGGAAGTCCAGAGGGCAGCTTTCTTTGAATCCCATGATTGGATGTGGCAAATAGGGCTGCTGACCTAAGCTCTTGGTTTCTCCGGTTGTTCTAAAGAAAATGACAAGATAAAATATTCCCAAGAGAAAGCCACACTTGGAGAGGCAAGTGTCTATTGATTGCTATGGTTCTAAATTTAAAATTTATTAAAGGAAACAAAATGCTTTTCAGTGGCCAGAATGATAGAAGATGGAAAAATAAAATTTAAAAACAAAAAGAGAATGGAGAGTGACTGCTAATAGATGTGAAGTTTCATTTGGTTGTGCTGAAAATCTTCTAACATTATATAATGATGATAGTTGCACGGTTCTCTAAGTACACTAAAAAACATTGAATTTCACACTTAGGTGGGTGAATTTTACGTTATGTAAACTGTATCTCAATAAAGCTATTAATTTTTTAACAGATGAAAAGGTGGTATTTTCCAACAGCATAGGTATTGAGGATGAAAAGACTTGTCAGATCCCCATAACTCTACAGTTAATAGTTGGGTGGCCCTGCGCAAGCTATCTAATTAATACCTCTACACATCAGTTTTCTCATCTCTAAAACGGAGATAAAAAATACCTTCTCCTAGTTTTGTGAGGATAATTGGGATAATGTATGTAAAATATCTACCAGAATGCTTAACTTAGAGAAAGCCCTCAGCAATGCTAGTCATTGGAAATGGGGGATTTGATGGTGCTGACAGTATTAGTAGAAGTAAGTCTTCAGAATGAAAGTTCAGAGCCTGTAAGAAACCCTTGTGAGAGAAAACTTGACCATTCCATTTCAGGATATATTTCTTCCCCCAAAACTGTATTAAAGGAAATTGATTTCATTGTTTTCTCTCAATAAGCCTGCCTTTCTTCACTCTTTCCCTGGGCTGATCTGGAGACCAAAATCAGCTAATTCATTTACGCAAGTGTGCGGTTGGAAATCAGACAAAGTTTGTAAGCTCTTCAAGGAAAGCAGGACAGTTCTACACCTTTAACTCTCCCACCCACCGCACCCCCACCCCTGCCTTCACCACCTGGTTTCCTTTAGAATAGGAAAGCTGAATTGCACAAAGAAGAAGGATGTTGAACATGCCCCATATCTTAATTAGTATAAAAAGGCCACCAGCTGAATCCTTTCTGTGGCAGAATGCTCTTTCTATGGAGAGGAGATACTGTCAGAGGAGAATCCTTGCCAGAAAGCTGAACTAAGGACCTTTTGGGGAGAGGATCCTGGGAGTCCCAGAGCGACATTGGCAGTGGTCAGGCTGCAGGAAGTGCCTCTCCCCCAACTCAGATCCTGCATTTATTTAACCAGTTCATTCAGTAATATGTATTAAGTGCCAGCTGTGTCTGAGGTGGTACAGTATGTGCTTTTGTATTTATCCATTAGCAAGATAAATGTGGTGGTCTCTATCAAGGCTGACATGCCAATTGGAAGACAGAGAAAACAAGTTAAAGAGAAATTAAATAATTGCAAATTGCTATGAATAAAGCAAAGTTACACATAAATCAGAGGACTAAAAGATTAGAATAACAAGCAAGTGATTGCTTTCCCGGTGGGCCTGTCTCCATTAGGCTCATTGAGAATAACCCTTTCCACCCCATCTTCACATCTGTGAAAGAAAAAGAAAGCTGCCCACATAATCCAAGCACTTTCAGTGAATGCAGGATGTTCCAGGTCAACTGAACTTTCAGTTATCCAAATAGGTTACTACCTAGGTTCTGTTTAAAAAAATCTTACAGAAGACAGTGGCTACATGAGTCTAAAGAGAGACAATGCATGGGAAGCACCTGGAAAATGTTAAAGGACCTATATAGGAATCGCTGTGATGATACCCTGATGAAATATTTTTAAACATGTGTTCAGACTAAGTCTTTGCATAGCAACTTTGAAATATAGGTACTTATTTATTTTGTGAGCTGGATGGGTAGCTGATCCCAAGACAGAGGCTTCCACTCTTTCATACCAAAAGTCTTTTCAATATTTCAAATAACAGAATAATCTAATTATTGTGCAAATGCACAGGAGAAGTTTTTTTCTTTTGCTTTCTTATAAAAGCATTAAAATCAGTTGCTACAGTGCAGAGAAATCATTTCACTTTTATAATTTAAGAAAAGCTATTTTTGTAAGTGTATAATACATATAATAAAGTAGGTTTTCCACTAGGTTTTCATAGCCAAATCAATGGCTCTCAACCAGGGTCAGTTTTACACCCCAGCATAATGTCTGGAGACATTTTTGGTTGTCACAACTGGTGACAGGGCTGCTACTTGGTACCCAGTGAGTAGAGGCTAGGGATGCTGGTAAACATCCTTCAATACATAGGGTAGCCCCTTCTCAACAAGAATTATGCAGCCCCAAATGTCAGTAGTACTGAGGTTGAAAAACCCCAGCCTAAATCAGTACAATTTTTAGTCAAGATGTGAAATTTTAGTACAATAAGGCAAAAACCTATGATTTATGATAAAGTAGGATGATTTTTCAGATAAACTGCCAGAGTAAATATTTAAGCTAGTGATATATTCTGATCAAAGAAAGCAAGGTTCTCTTTTTTTAAGATACCTTAAAAAAAAAATCGCTATTTCTCTTAGTAAGAGGATAGGGAAAGAGAAAACTGTGATAGGAATTCCATACCAGGGAATACTTATCTGCTAGCCTCAACTGAGCGCGTAAAGATCTCTTGGTGATAAATAGATAACATCAAGTTTAAGCATGAAAGTTCATATACTTTATTTAGAAAAGTCTCTCAGACTTATGCACAGAGTATGTTTATTTTTAATTTAGACACAATTCAGAACTTGTTTGTGGTGGCAGGCATGGTCATGCTTATGGTACTTGACTCGAATAGGCCACATGACCCAGCTAGGAAGAGTTTGCCGCTGTGGTGCAGCCAGAATTTTCTTATTGGGGAGGATCCTTGAATGGTGATGTATTAATCCCATGGGGAGCAAGTGAGATTGGGTAGCTGCATCCGCTCACCGGGTACTTGTTCTCCTCTATACACTTTAAATACCTCAAGTTCTCATAAGCTAAAACTGGGGCCAAGCTGGCATTCTTGTTCATTATTGAACCCGAACCTGCTTTCGTGGTCAGTCCAGCTTTCTCAGCTTCGTGTTTCAAAGCTTATACAAGATAACAAAAATCAGAAAAATGTAAAGAGGAAATTCTGACAGGCAGGTACATTGATTGATAAGCTATTTCTGTATTTAACAAGCTATTTTGTTCAATTGGCCTCTAAAATGGAAGGCCAGGTCATTTGTATTCAACAAACATGTTCTACAGACAAAGTGCTAGAGTCTGGGGACAGGAAGGTGAGCCAGCAGAGCCCTGCTCCTCTAGACACTCATTTCTATGGCTCAGTGCTTTCTCTTTCTCCTTTGCAAGTTAAAGAAGCAGCAACAGCAACTACCAATAACAAACTGTGCAGACTGTTTTTTTTAAGTGTAACATTTGACTGATCCTAAGCGATAATTTTTTTAATATGGCAATCTGTGACTTGTAAACATGGAAGGAGAATTTGTTTCATTAGTGAGCGCATAGTGAGTTGTTCCCAGCATTTCACAGCCCCTTCTACAAGCTTAAAGGATCTTGAAAAAAAACCCTTTGTGCTTTGTGCTGGAATTGCTTAGAGAGTTCCCAGATTCCCTTTAAAAAATCAGAAAGTGAATTTACATTAGCTGTTATTTTGCTCCAGAAACTCCCTTGATCTCTCAAAGATCTCCCTTGCCGGTCTGTCAAAATCTCATGCAAGGTACATATTGTTGCCTTCCCCTTGATCTCTCCATGAGTTTCAGAGCGTCAGGGTTAACTGTAGACGTTTGCCTCAGTCTTTGATTTGTCTCATGCTTTGATATTTTTGTTTTGTCTTGTTTTCATCATTCTCATTCCCCCATCTGATTCCTCGATGATTATAAAATATCAAAAACATCAAACTTAAACTGCTGCTCTAATGAGAGCAGACACACCAGGGTTCTTTTCTCAACTGACTGAAGCCCAGAAGGCAGCTCCATGTGGGATGCTCACAGCGCTGTATTCTCCAACAAGAAGGTGGCTGGGCGGAGGCCTGGGCCCCGTTTCTCTCACATTAGAAAGTACTAATGTCTTGGGATTCCTTGAGGGAAAAATACGAAGAATGCTTGAAGTTTCTGGCAGAGTCATCTGAGATGGTTCTGATTTCTAACAAATATGACTATACATGTATAGAAAACATTTTTCTCTCTTTCCAAAGCTGACCTTGAAGTAGTCTGTTGAAATTGTGTGTAACTGCTGGACAGTTATACATACTGTATAATTTTAAAAGGAGACAGGTAAAATATATGTTTTAGGTGGCAAGGGAAGATCAGCTGGCTCTTGGCTTATTTATATTCAGGAAGCAGGGAAGTGGTGTGTATGCAAAAGTGGACATCATGATTATATACTGAGGATTGATTTAGAATTTGGCAAGGTGCTTCTGTGGGTTTAATCCATTGAAGGCTGCGTCTGGTGTGACAGCAGTGGCTCCAGGACCAGTAGTGTGCAAGAGAAGCCATAAGGTCTGCAGGAAGCAGACAGTCCTGAATGGCTTGGAAGGTTTTACTTTGCTGCTTAGAGCCTCAGTTTTCTTGTCCCTAAAATAGATATAATTCTAAACCTCACGGTAGTTACCTAATGTATGAGAATGTGTTGGGAAAAGCTTTGTTAACTCTGAAATATTGCATAAAATATACTTTTTATCATGGAAATATAGGCTGTTTTGTCATCCTAGGCTATTTTAGGGAAACTAGGAAAAGGAAGACTTTATTTAACCATTTTCCCTTTCTCTTAATTCCTTTGTAGAATGAGGTACTTCGTAAATATATAACTAACTCTTTCTCCTCCCAAATAAGTGGTATTTTTAAGATTTAATAGAGAATATAAAGGACAAGGAAATTTCTGCAGAGCAAAAGCAGTCAGCAACTGGGGGAAAGCCTTTTTAAAAAAGCTTTTGAACTATTGTCATTTGAAAAAAATATATGTACCGTCTTATCAAAATAAAGAAGTTTTTTATAATAATGATATGTTATATGTTTGGGGCAGTAAGTAGACAATGCAAAATCTTAGCTTCTTGTGCCACTAAATTTTTTTAATGAACTTGATTTTTTTTTTTTTTTTTTTTTTTTTTTGCGGTGGGCGGGCCTCTTCCCGTTGCGGAGCACAGGCTCCGGACGTGCAGGCTCAGCGGCCATGGCTCACGGGCCTAGCCGCCCCGCAGCATGTGGGATCTTCCCGGACCGGGGCACGAACCCGTGTCCCCTGCATCGGCAGGCGGACTCTCAACCACTGTGCCACCAGGGAAGCCCTGAACTTGATTTTTTAGTATAGTTTAGATTTACAGAAAAATGCAAAAATAGTACAAAAAGTTCCCATATGCCCAGTACCCAGTTTTTACCATCATTAGCATCTTACATTAGGATGTTACATTTGTTTCCATTAATAATAGTAATATTAACTATAAAGTCCATACTTTATTCAGATTTCCTTGGTTTTTACCAAATGTTCTTTTTCTGTTCCATGAGCCTACCCAGAACACACTTTATATTTAGTCATTGATTTATACTCTAGGTGGCCCAGAGTACAGTTCCTAGCTTGCAGTGTGTCTATATGTGTGTCTCTGTGTTAAACTAGTTACTCTTTCTAAGGGTCTCTGTTGATCATCCCAGTTTAGCATTCATAGCCTCATACTGGGAGACTAATGTCCCCATCCCAGAGCTCAACTGTGTAGCCACTTTGTCTGAGCAAAGCACAGGCAAAAACTTAGCACGGAAATTTAAAAAATAGCCTGGAACAGTTGCAGTAAAATGACAGATGCCAACCATATTCATGTACATCACTTCTAGTATTACTTCTCTAATTCATACTTATTTATTTTGATTTTACCCACATTTTTTTTTAACCACTGTGACACCATCGAATATTTTGAATGCTCAGCTTCAAACTCAGACTCAGAATGAGTCTATACCTGTAAATAGCTGAGGGCTACTTGAAACTCTAGAATAAATCTCAGACCAAAAGACCCAGAAGATAGTGAGGATAAAAGTATTCTTCTTTTAATGGTTTTAGTAGCTTTTGAATTCAGTATAATGATATGAGTAAAGAGGCCTATGTTGAGGATAATAACAGTGTACATGTGTTCAAGGACACAGTAGTAAAGCTCAGTGTCTAACTCTAGGCTCTGCTTATCTCACAGGAACTTTTTTAGAACCTTTCTTTGGAGTATGTAGATGAAAGGTAAATCATCTTTTTAAAGCTAGAAGTACTCAAACAACTCAATAGTTGTGACTTACTCTTCCACCTGAGAGGCCGTACCACCTGGGGAAGAAAGGCACAGAGTCTGGCAGATCCTGGGTCAGGACTGTGACCTGGTGCAGGACGTGTGGCCGTCATGAACTCATCCATCCTCTCGACTAATATTCACCTAAGCGCCAGCCAGCCTGTGATGACACTAAGGGTACAAAATCAACAGATGAGACAGAGGCCCATCTTGTGGAGCTTACATTCTGTTTTCTCCTGTACTGATAATCTTATTTACATTATAAAAGGATCCCTCTGGATTCTTCACGGAAAAGAGACTATAGCAAGGGTGGAACAGGATGTCTAGTTAGGAGACCACTTGAAGCGGGTGATGTGACTAAACCAGGTATTGGTGGAGATGGTGACCAGTAGTCAGGTTCTGAATTTATTTTCAAGAGCCAGCCAGATTTGCTGTTGTATTGGATATGGGTTTGAGAGAAAAAGGAGTCAAAGATGCCTCAAGGCCTTTGGCCATTTACTACAGAAAGGAAGGCTGGGGGAGGGGAGGGCTTGAGGAGGGAAATCAAGAATCCAGTTTTGGCTGTTTGTCTGAGGTGTCTGTGAGACATCTGAATGGTGATGACGGTGGAAAATATGCATTGGCTGCAGGGAGAGGACGCAGAGCCGAGAGACTAGATGAGACGTCATCACCCAGGGAGTGAGTACAGGTAGAGAAGCCAAGACGTGCAGGACTTAGCCCCAGGTTTGGAGGTTAAGAATAGGAGGAAGGACCAGTGAAGCAGGAGATCAATTGTCCGAAGAGCCAAGGGGAAGTGAAGTCTCACCCGCAAGGGGAAAAGTGAGCAAGCACCACGTCAAACTTGAGTGATGTTCAGGAGGAATAAGAGGATAACTTGGCATATACCATTGGATTTGGTGGTGTGGAGATGGTGGCAAAGCCATGATATCCTCGTTCTTAACTGAAGACAGTAATAGTCTTACCTATAATGTGGTCAGGATTCATATATAATGGTGTGAACGTGCTTAGCACCGTAAATGTGCAATTCACGTTAGCTGGTTTAATGGGATACAGTTGACAGATCACTTTCACGTAGGTTGGCTGTTCTGAGCCTCCCGAGCGATCTGAGGGAGAGGAATGGCCATTACAACCTTTGTCCTTGTTTAATAGTAAGGACACTTGCCCTCAGAGAGGTTAGAGGGAAGTATCAGTAGTAAGGTTTCTGGGACAGAGCTCTTCCCAATCCGTACCTCATGGAGGATTTTCACATTAGCCCCAAAATAGCCTATTTGCTGTATTACCAAAAAAAAAAATAAAACCAACCAAACAAACAAGCACCTGTTTATGTTAAGTCTTTGTTTGAAAAAAAAAAAAAAAAGAACTGAGTGGTTTGTAGCACTTTTCTCTTACAAACATCCCATGCTTCACAACACACCCACTGGGCCTGTCTAATTCGTATAAAAAAGACTCGTTGTTTCTAGTCCCTCCCTGGGTGATGGGGACAGCAGCCCTGTAACGAAGAGACAGAAGAACATAGTTCACAAACTGCAAAACTGAGAACCCTGAATTCTTTCTCCTGAGCTGGCAGCACGGCTGGCCTTCGGCCCTGCTGCTTCTAGCCAGCCTCCCCTTCTTCGTGTGACTGTCCTATTGCCACAAGTTCTAGATTCGCATCGGTCTCAGTCCTGGCTGCATGTTAGAATCGCTAGGGAGCTTTTCAGTAATGTCCTGGCTCGTACTCTTGAGAGTCTGATTTAATTCATCTAGGTTAGGCCCAGACATCAGTAGTTTTTTGCAGCTAGGTTTATTGAGATGTAATTTACATACGGTAGAGTTTACTTTTCTGTGTACAGTTCTCTGAGTTTTGACATACACACATACAGTCATGCAGCCAACACCACAGTCAAAACACTGAGTATTTGTATCACCCCAAAAACTCACTGTGCCGCTTTCAAAAAACCTCTCCCCCAACCCCCTGACCCTGGAAGCTACTCATTTGTTTTCTGTGGCACTGACATTTTTTAAAGGTAGATGATGCTAGTGTGCAGCCAGGGTTGAGAACCATGGTCAGTAGAGCTGTCTACCAGTCTTTAATAAAATTCAGGGACACAGGAGAGGAAATCTGAGGCGTTCTGTTAATATATTCAGGAAATCCATCAGTTTATCTCATACTTATGCTCTCTTTATTAGCTGAGAGAAGACCAGTCTATTGCTTATGATTTGCTGTGGTTGTTTTTTGTTTTGTTTTGTTTTGTTTTTTGTTTTTTTGGTTTTTTGCGGTACGCGGGCCTCTCACTGTTGCGGCCTCTCCCGTTGCGGAGCACAGGCTCCGGACGCGCAGGCTCAGCGGCCGTGGCTCACGGGCCCAGCCGCTCCACGGCACGTGGGATCTTCCCGGACCGGGGCACGAGCCCGTGTCCCCTGCATCGGCAGGCGGACTCTCAACCACTGTGCCACCAGGGAAGCCCGCTGTGGTTGTTTCTTTGTTTTAATAGTGGAAGAAGGGAATGGAGTGTTTGAGAGGCTCAGAGGCATTGCCTGGGGAGAGCAGACCTCCCATGGTGGGCGGTGTGAGGTCACCGAATATGTATGCAGTCTTTTCTAGGTGTCCACACTGTTTTTAGCATCATGAACACAACGGTAAGCTAAATATACAATGTCCCTGCTCAACTGGGGCTTACTTCAAGTGGGTGGAGATAGCAATGAACAAATAAAAACCTCTACAAAGAAGAAGATATCACGTAGTAGAGAACACCACGGGGCTTCCCTGGTGGCGCAGTGGTTGCGCGTCCGCCTGCCGATGCAGGGGAACCGGGTTCGCGCCCTGGTCTGGGAGGATCCCACATGCCGCGGAGCGGCTGGGCCCGTGAGCCATGGCCGCTGAGCCTGCGCGTCCGGAGCCTGTGCTCCGCAACGGGAGAGGCCACAGCAGAGGGAGGCCCGCATACCACAAAAAAAAAAAAAAAGAAAACACCACGCACAGAACAGAATCAGGGTGATATGGTAGAGCAGCGTGGAGCCTACTTTAGATTGGGTGGTCCAGGAGGGCCTCTCTGAAGAGGTCACATTTAAGCTGAGACCTGAATGTCTGGAGGAAAGTAGCCAAGCAAAATTAAAGAAAATCGCAGGCCGAGGAAACAGCCAGTGCAAAGGCCTTACAGTTGGAACTGAGATTTGCGAGGGTTGGGACAGAAGGAAGACCCAGTGCATCTGGAGGGAGGGGCAAAGGGGAGAGTGGTAGAGATGAAGTTGTGGAGGTGGGCAGGGGTCAGAGCTCCTGGGGCTTTGCAGAATGACGTCCAAATAGATTTCATTCCAAGCGTGATAGGCATGTGGTTTGATGCAGGAAAGAGCGTGCTCTGATGTATTTTAAAATATCACTTTGGGTGCTGTGAGGAGAATGGGCTGTAGCAGGTAGAGTGGGTACACATGGAATGAGGAGGACTAGCTAAGAAGCTGGTGAGGTGAGAGGACAGTGGCCTCCTAACACTGGGGATGGAGAGCAGTGGACCGATTCAGATCGACTTTTAGAGACAGGCCTTTGAGAGGGGGCTCCTCTGCACTGGCAGTGGATTTGGTGTGGGATATGAGAGCAAGAGACAAGGGTGTCTCAGATTTTGGAATTGAATTTCTGATCACTTGTGATAGATTTCTCCTTGCCTCTCCCCGTATAACCTGCATCTTTTTTTTGTTCATATCACCAATCACTGCCTGGAATTACAGGTTTCTGGGCCCCAAAACATTAAGCCATAACCCCGATATCCCCAACATGGCAACTGAGCAGCTCTGCTTGGGCTGCAGATTAACCCAGCGAAGAAAGAAATCAGGCTACAACTAAGAGAAATCAGTGCCTAGCAGCAGGAATAGGGTTAATATGAAAACTTCTGATTAATTACCATAAAACTGGCCCCAAATAAACTTGGTTTTACAAAAACACCTGCCTCTGAATATGCCTTTACAGGGAAATGTAAGATGAAATAGAAAACTAAAAGTCCCAGGGAACATGTAACTCTCTTGAACGAAATAGAACTGTCAAGAATACGTGAAAGCTGTTACGTATGTTGTGAAACGTAAATCACAAACCTCTTTATTTTTGAAAGTGTAATTAGCTACAAGTGTTTCATGAGGATAGAAAACAAAATCAAGGACATCTAAGACCACTTTGGGGTAACTCGACAGACAACAGTTCTCAGCACGTGCAACTGGGTGGGTGGCTGCTCTGCCTTACTGTGTTCTTGTGGGCAAGGTCACCACTGCGCATGGCTCGATACTCATATTTTTACTCTCCTTTCCTTGGCCAGTATTTCAGGGGTTGTGACTTCATTTTGTTAGCTGCATTTTTAAAACTTATGTCAAAAACTCAATCTTTTGTGTCTCTTTGGTAGTGCTTTTCAAACAATGCCTATTTTCTACTCCCCACTCCCTTACTGTAGCTGATAATTTCTAGGAGAAATTGGACAGAGGGGGAAATATATGTATATATATTTGTACACACACACACTCAAACATTATAGATGTGTGTGTCTTCTCTAGGCCTGAAATAGAAGCCTTCTTTTGGCCCCCCTCTGCTTTCCTTTGCCACACACAGACCTCTACTGTTCCGAAGATAACTCAAGAGCCCACAGTAGTTCAGCAAAGTAGGCAAAGACCTTGCTGTTTGAAATATACCTTATATATTTCAGGGGCCTGCTATCTGTGCATCATGAATAAGGCCTTCATGTGTTCAGGCTTATGGCTGTAAAATGACAAATGGCAACATTAATCTTCACATTGTTCCTTTCCCCTAAGGACATTAGAGGGACAGCCAAGGTCATGCAACCATGTCACCTTAGTGTTGTTTCTCCTTATTTCCTCTCCTATACAGAATGTTGACATTACCTATTATATATGCGACTCTCTTCTGTGATCTCCCCAACTTCCTCTTCCCAAATAGCTTTTAGACTTATATAGAATCATAATGTACAAGTAGAAGGAAGGCACAGCATTTATTTCTTATACCCACCAATTTTGACTGATGAGCTGGGCAGCGGAATGTTCTATTCCTCCTTCTCTGGCAGAGAAATACACCAAGTGGTGGCAACATGGTGTGAGAAACATACACTCCTTCAAGTTTGGGCCTGGCAGTTTTTGTTCTAGGGCCCACTATCAATGAAGTCATATCTTGGTGGGAAGGGGCGGGGGTTTGCCACTCTTACAGTGTTGCCTGTCACATCAGGCAAATACTCATCACAGCCAGGTGCTCTAGTGTTTATATTTGTGTTATTTCTGTAGCAGTTAATGTTTTTGTCATAATGATGCTAACTCCTTTCCATGTGGATTCACTTCTGTTGGTTGTGGATTGGAAGACTTATGCAAGAACTCTTTGTACAGTATCACAGCTACTTTTAACAATGTCACCTGTTCAACCTGTGCCACAGGGGCCTCTGATGAGTAAAATGATCTCAAATTATTTCTGCGTGACTTTAGTTTTGCACTCTGAGGATGATTTTGGCTAAATTGGAGAAGGAAACGCAAACATATATATCACCCTGGAGTAAAAACAAAAAGCTTTTGAAATTACTGAAAATAACAGAAAAACATGTGTGACTCTCCCACATCAGGCACAGGAACTGCTGGCGTCAAACCTAATCCCACGAGACACTTCTTTGTTGCAGATTTGCTTTTGTTAAAACATTAAAGGGCATATGCTACTCTTTCTCCGTAGGAGAGTTTCCATTTTCTTTGCTGTGAGACTAGTGGATGCAGAGAATTCCACAAATAAATTTTAACGCTTCATTTTATAATTTTATTAGACGCTTACCTTTTATTCCATAATAACCCCACTGGTATTTCTCACCAGCAAAGTCCTTACTCCTCACCATTTTACCACCTTCTTTCCCCAGCTTTCCATTTTCATTGGCCACTTTATTTCTCCTGTGATTTCTGCCAACTCAGGCTCTCAACGTGATCTTTGTTTCTTTTATCTTCTTTATTCAATTTGTTGAAAACCTGTCATGAATAGTTCCCTATTATGGAAGTCCAAACCCTGGTTATATCACTTCTGGGTTACTAGATCTTTTCCAGAAGCTTCCCTCCAACTTCAGTATCATGCATGTATTTTAAAAAGAAGAAGAAATTCCACCACCAAAAAGTATGACTCTCCTTTGTGGACTTTCTCCTGATTTTTCATCATTCCCACCAACTCAGCTCAGTTATCACCATCCCTGACATTTGTAGCATACCAGAACATCTCTGACGATACTTTTTATATATTTTCTCCTTTGACTCTCTCAGCTGTGTGAAGTTGTGAGAAATTAAGTAATTCCCCCAGAAAACATATGTCTATTTGGTACCAGAGAGTGGACTATTACCTAAGGCTTCTAAGAGTCTAATTTCTTCCTTCTACATAGCGCTGTAATCTAATTCAGAGCGTTACTCACTAACTGTTTACACCTTTCCTTTATCGTCTGTTGTCTTTATTCTGCATCACTGAATACCACTCACCCCTTTTGGCCTTGGGCATTGAAAGGTTTTTCTCTCAGTGTCCTCTGTGTGTTCTTTTCTTGACTTTTTAAGAATCAATTCTGATTCTCTTGGCCTCCAAAATGTATGTCCCCAATACCTCATCGTGGGACAGACTGCCTTGCAATTCCTTTTCCTGATTCTTTATTCTTAGAAACCTCTATTATCAAAGATACCAAATTTACCTCATTTCTTCATATATTCAGTGTACCCTGAATAGTTATGGTCCTACCTCCTGGGAAAGGACTTTCAGGCCTTGACTGTGTAATGCTGACTTTCTTGAAACTTATAATCTAGTGTCTGTTTTCTCCCCCCTAAACACATGATCTAGACATTGTTTTTGCTTCCTTTTTACCCAACATTCATGATAACACAGCTTTGTTTTCACAGAGCACTTTTTGCCTAAAAATTCAAAGTGCTTTGAACATTATCCATCCTTGCAGTGCTCCTCTGAGGTAAGTGGGTGGCAAGTATTTTTATCACCTTCTATTAAAGCAGAGGCAGAATTCACTGCATCATGATCCCCTGGAAAGCAGAGCGATCTGGACTTAGTGAGTCTCTGCTCTGTTTAATCCTTTGGCCACTGTAAAACTATTCATGATAGAACTGCATAAGAAGCATCTCCCTTGCAGGCAGACTTACATTCATGCATTTAAATGGCTTCCAAGAGACGTTGATTATGGAATTTGGAGTCTGAATGTAAGTGAATTTGAAATGCGCCTGGCTGGGAAATTGTTCTGAATGAAAAACACAGTCAGAACCATGAATTAGATTCTACCCATCCTTTGGTCCAATTCAAATGCCAGTTCCTCTAAGAAAATAAACCTACACTTCTCCGGACTCTCCTACCCTTTGCGTATTCTTCCTTTGTGGTATATAACTCACTGTACTTTATTCTGCAGCTGATTCCATGCTTGATTTCCCTCTGTGGATAGCCACTTAAAATGTTTTCTGGAATGGAATGAAAGGAATTAACCTCTATTGTTTATAGCTATCATGGAGCTTAAAAATTCTTCCATTGGCAGGTTCCGAGTACCCTGGATGACATCTAGAAGATTGCAGTCCTTTGGCTGTCCTTCCACTTTGCTTCATGTTCACTACTTGGCCATTGATTATTCTGGAGAATGTCTCTCTCCTTAGCCAAGCATTTGCATATCATAACCAAGAAAGAGTAGCCAGCCAACCATTTATCAACAGTGGCTCTGGGAGACCAGTTTGAAGTGTCAGCCGTGCAGAGGGACCTCGTGCAGTGCCTTTACCTCCTTCGAGCCTTCCTTCTCCCTATTGATGACAGGGCAGGGCAACATGGCCAGATACCGGCCTCCCAGGTGAGCTTTGGATGTGTCAGACCTCCAAAGTATCCTGCTGCTCTGATGAAAGGTGCTGTAAGTAGAGTAGCTTGTAAAAAATAAATAATACTCATTCTCAAGCTGCCCCTGGCTCCCTTAGATGTTTCTAAAAGGTGCCAATGAAGCCCACAAAATATTGGTAATGAATAGGTAGAGAGCAGGTTCCTTTTGTCATAAGAGTGAACTGTGACTCATACCTCCTGACTCATTGCAAACATGCAAAGGAAGCCTGTCCGTGGGGGGGGCACTCTAATAGGATGTTTCTCCAGTGACTCATGTAGGCCTAGAATGAGGAGCAGCCTGAATCAAGCCAAACAAGTGTATTTTTAAATACGGGAGGGCATGTTTCCTGGGACAGTATGGTGATGAGTCCTACATACTTACATGCTTATTTTAGCCTAGGCATTGAAACATGTGGGCGTGGTCTTTGCGGAGCCTTCTCCTGTGATCGTGTTTTGTTTTGTCAGTGGGGAGAAATGTTTAGTGATTAACTGGCACTGGTGAGAATACGAGATTTCCGGGCAATATTTCAGTGTAAGGAGATGAAGACTTTTTGAATATTGCAACTTCAATAATGTTGCCCCATGGGACAGGTACCACTTCACATCTAACCACGCATTCAACAAACATGTTTGGAAACTCTAAGTACAAAGACAGAGAAGTAGTCCCGGGTCTCCGGAGTCTTTGAATTTCTATGGAGAGACACAAAAGCAGACATAGGATTGAGGAATTGACAGAGGGTGAGATGGAGACACTTAGATGTGTCGGCCTAAAGATAATGGGGACAAGGCATCCCATAGAGGTGGTAACAACTGTGCTGGGTCTTGAAAGACCTTCGGACTTACCATCAAGTAGGGGAATGAGATGAGGCTGGGTGTTTCAAGCAGAGGAAAAGGGTATGTTCAAGTCTAGAAGTCTTGCAAACAGTTGATTTGATTTGATTTGTTTTGGCCATTCTGTTTTGTTCTCAAAATTTGAAACTGTTTTCTCCCTCTCACTTGATAACTACATTCTGGAAATTTTGTTTTTTAAAATGTGAAATTGGTGTCTTCAGGGCTAGGCAGGGTACACATGGTAAAGACTTTGGGAGGAGTTGGGACTTTGAGGGATTTTAAGCGGAGTGGCTCAATTATTTTCACGATGATAAAGCACTAATAAAACTAGGTTTAAATGCTTGTTACTGCTCTATCTGTATCTTGCCGTGGCTATAGTTAGATATTCATGAAGTCGTCCTGCGTGGCAGTGAGGAAAATGAATCTGTCTTAAGGGTGGGGGACCATTTTCAGGCCTTTTATCACCATCTGGCACAGCAGTGATGAGCACTTGAACCCAGCCCGGTGGCAGCGGGAAGGGAAAGGCGGGAATGTATTCAGGATATTAAGGTGACTGAGAGAGGAGTCCAGGCTACCCTGGACGACTGAGCGGACGAGACAGCTGAGACGGGGAACCCAGGCCAGACAGAGAGAGTGAGTTCACTGTGGGTCATTTTGAGTTGAGGTGACTAAGGGACATCCAGGCGGACATGTCCAGTAAGGAGCTGGTTGTCTGAAGCTCAGGGAAAAGTTCTGGGCTCAGAAAGAGAGTTTTGGCAACTGTGAGCATGGAAGCCTTAGGACTAGATGAGTTCTTCTAGGGTAAGAGCGAAGAGAGAGAAGAAAAGAAAGATGAGAACAGAACCTTGGGCAGAAAAAAGCCCCCCGCCCCAACAAACAAAAAACACAAAGAAACAAGTCTATGGAGGAGACAAGAAAGAGCAGTGAGATTGAGAAGAAAATCAATTATCCAGTGCTAGTGGGCTGTTGTCATTATTTTTTCCCCTCTGAGGTCTTAATGGCTGTCAAATCATCTTGAAAGCATTCACAAGGAATCCATATGCATATATACATGCTAGATATAATGTCTTTTTTACCAGGAAACGTAGTGCCATGTTGGGTATCTTATGTACATTCCAGTGACCGTATGAGATGTCCTGATCACGTGTACGTGTAAGTGAATGGTAGTGATATCAGAAACACTCTGTTTTTAGAGAATTGGGGAATTTTTATAAAATGAAAGTTCCTGAATGCATTTGTCATGGGATAGGGAGAAAACTGTTTCAAAACGTCAAGAACAAGATCAAAAGACCAAAAAGTAAAATAAAATAACTGTCTGCAAAGAAGGGGAATGAAAGTGTCTGAGAGCATTAACTTTTATTTCATATGGAAGGAAGGGTTGAGAATTTTCATCAGAATCTTCCTCCTGAAGTTATAAACATCTTATTTTTAGTCTCATCCTTAGTTCGTTTCTACATTAAGATGTGTTCTTATCTAAAATGACCTCTTCTTGGTGAGGGTTTAAAAAGAAAGAGAGAGAACGATGATGGCCAAGAAGCTGAAGGCCAAAATAACCTCTGTTGAATTTGGTTTAGGACAAATTCAGCTGGAGGCGGTCTGTGATTGGATAACAACCACCTGAAAATACAAGGATATTATAGAAACTTTAGGAGTTAATTATCATTATATGTCAGCAAGACCAGGGGCAGAAAGTAGTAGACATTCAGTATAAGAAGAATATGGATAACGAAGGGTTAAAATATATCTTTACCCATCAATTTAAGACTGACTTCTTCACAGACACACATTTCTGAGGCAGAATCTATATGTGTGGCCATCCCAGAGGCCCAGGAACAAGAAACCAATGTTCCATTCCTTGGAATACTAATTAGCCCACAATCTATAAGATGAAAAACTAGTCTCATTAAAGCAGTAACAAGAGCTTAAACCTAATTTTATTAGTGCTCTTTAATAGTGAAAATAATTTTATCAACTGCAAAACCAGATTCACTTCTAGGATGTCTGTGTGTTCAAGACAATGAGATGTACTCTGGGAACACATCCTGGTCAATGTGCCACATTTTACTCAAATATATTTCCCAAAATACCACCAAATACCTGGTTGTTTGTTTGTTTTTGAGGCTATTTCTGTGAAATAGAAATCCAGTCCTAACGTAATATTTTAAAGAAATCAGAGTGCATAGGGCTTGCTTTTTTTTTTTTTTTTTTTTTTTTTTTGCGGTACATGGGCCTCTCACTGTTGTGGCCTCTCCCGTTGCGGAGCACAGGCTTCGGAC